>NW_026732014.1:0-85000 GCF_028476545.2 Physella acuta
AATCTCGACGTTTTACAGCTCACTGATACGGAAAAAACATAATGTTGCAATCTTGTCCGTATATCTGTGTGTCCTCTCTGTGTGTCAGTGTGTGTGTGTGTAAACACGATAACTTGAGTACCGTTACAGCTAGGTTGATAAAATTCCATATTCTACACATATTCTATATTTGTATTAGACCGTCGAAGTATATTTGCAAATTACTTTACAACATATTTATTTTATTAAAGTTAAATTTTAAACAAAATTAAAGTAATTTGATGACTCTGAATAAATATACACATTTTATTTTAGTTTAATACGTGTATTTTTAAAAAAAATTACGTAGCCTGCCTAACGAAAGATATAGCCTACCATCCATGCGACTAAAGAAATTTGAAGAAAAGTAACAATAGTCTTATCATAAGTTAGAGATTAAAATCGGTGTTCGCTTCACTAAAACTCAATACACATTCTCTTTTTCATAATTTTATTTCATGTCCATCTAGACATTTCATTCTGGACGGCTGTTTCATTTTTTGACTGGCTTTGATTCCCAACCCCACAGTGGTGAAATATATGACAGACCAAATGCTTCAGAATTTTCTTATTGCCTATTCGGTCTGTGTATCTATGGAAACATTGACACGTAACAAAATTATGCCAGATTTTTTTGACGTTTTTGTTTTCAAAGGTGTCAGATTGGACTGCACAATATAGAGCAATTTTTTTTTGCGGTTATTAGCATATCCGGATATTTCACAGGCTCGCTTGATTGAAAAAACATGTTGCAAGATTTGCGATATAAAGTTGCATATTAAACGTTCCGTGTTGTTGTTTTGTTGGGTTGTCGTTGTTTTTTTTTTACGATAGACTATCCAAATAAGACGATTAGATACTGTTTTCATTGCTAACAGATTTCTTTGGTTATAAGTTGGCCGAAATTGTATCGAAGGGTTTATTTGTGTGTTTTTCTAATGGAGATGTTGTTGCTATCTGAGGAGAGGGGGGGGGGGGGGGGCTGTTATCCCATTAAAGTTAGTTAAATTACACTAGTTGTTGCTATCTAAGGAGGAGGGGGAGGGGAGTTAGTTAAATTGCACTTTAGTTGTGTTCGTACAAATAACAAAACCCACTTTAATTAACCCTAACTGACTTTAATTATCCCTAACCCACTTTAATTAACCCTAACTGGCTTTAATTAACCCTAACTGGCTTTAATTAAGTCTGACTATTAGTTTTTGTACTAAGGTACTATAATTGTAGAACGGCTAGAAGTTTTAAAAAGTTAAGTATAGGAAATTACGCTACTTTCAAATAATCACAACTCTCTTAAGTATAACACATTACATGTTTTAGCTGAACAACAAAGAAAATAACTTTATAAATCTGTATTCTAGAACTTTGTTCTATTCTGCACTATACTCAGCCGCTTTTGTTCCCCTAGCATGAGTTAGGTACTAATTAGAGTTGAGAGGACTAACGGACTGCTTTTAACCCCATTTGAACTCGAGACTTTCAGGTTAGCAGTCTAGCGCTCTACCGCTACGCCACGCCGTCCCCAAATTTGTAACCGAACACAAATCAATCAAAAATGTTATTTTAATGTAGCTTTAATTTTAAATATTTAATGGACTGGATTTGTAATCTGAAGCGAAGTTGTAAAAATATTGTTTGTAATAGGGAAGCCGTATCGCGAAGAAAGAAAAAAAAATACCGGAGTCCCGAAACTCCACCGACATGTCGGAAAACACTTGCTGACTGAAGAAGTCTTTTGAAGACCGGTAGAAAATTACCAGAACCGGCAGTTTGGGATCAAGGGTCGAGTGCCGGATGAATGGACGAGTGTCAGTCACACAAACACTCCAGACAGCTGACCACACAAAGTCGAAAAGTCGATCGATTTTTATTCACTCCTTGTTACACTGACAGTCCCTCATACTTGCTGATGTTTGCTGTTTCTCTGACTTTTCTGTTGGTTTCAGAGAACTGCTGGACCCAATCTTTCCAAGCACTACGTATATATATATATATATATATATATATATATATATATATATATATATATATATATATATATATATATATAGTAGAATGTTGTACGTGACAAGAGCCGCATCACTTGACGTTAAACATTCTAAAACAATAGATCAGTTAACCGAATGTTAACAAATAAGTCAAGGTCACCGTATATCACCCCCGCATCTGGTTGCCAAGGCTTAGTGAAGTCACGTGATAGTTGACGTCACACGGGGCGGACACAGCTTTAGTGCCACGAGTCACACAACATTTAATAGCCCTTCTAGCCGTGGTTCAAATCCTTCTGAGACCGACCAAATCCTCTGATGGTCCCGATACCAGTTTCGTTGTGTCTGTTGGCCAGAAACATTTTGGACGAAACAAGCCAAAAGTGCGGTGCCTGTTTCACTAGATGTGAGCTACAAAAAAACATTCGTGGACACAAAAGTGGGTAGGGGGGGGAGCGGAGGACGTGACCAAAACTATTCTCCAAATTTTTTGCCGGGTTGTATAAAAATGAAACAATTTAAAACAATCAACTGAGTTTATATTCAACACACATTGAACCGCCAACTGACTCTTACATTTAAGCTAAGTTGACAGAAGTAGTGGAAGATTATCAATTCGATCAATGTTTTTTTCTTTAAGTGCTTTTGATTTTCTTAATTCTCATTATCGCAATAATTTTTCTATTTAAACTGGAAAGACGAGCTACTTTAGACGACGGGCTTACCATAAACACAATTTACACGTGTTTTATTATTTCTAATAAAGAAATCAAGCGATTGCCTTAAAAACAGTTTGAGATTTCCAAATTTTTATTTTTTTGTCAACTATTGTGTGGTGGGAGAGGGAGTGGGGAGGGGGAATGTGAATGTTGACTTCAAAATGTCAACGAAATGTGTCGCGTTGTTCTATCTTAAAGTCATACAACGCTAGATCGGGTTTGGTTTGTGTAAAAATAAAATATCACTTATGTTGTACATATGTGCACCATCCCTAACTATACACACATACAAACACATACGAAAACAATGAGTCCGTAGTAGGAACTATTGAAGACATACTCTACTCGCATATCTAGGAATGAACTCCGCCTTAGTTGTATAACATATATGACACATATGGGCATATTTTCTAGATCCTTTGCAGTATCTCATTCCGTCTGTAATGTCAGAGTTCAAAGGTCACGTCACTCGTTGGTCAAACGTTTTCGGCGCGTCCTGCCGTTTTGATCAGCCCCTTTGATTCGATTACCGGATCAATGGATTCTATTTATGTTACCATGGTGACTCGCACTAGGTTCTTCGATGTCGTTTCATGCTTCTCAAATCAATGCCTGACTCAGAATTTCATGTATGACATTGTTACTGTGACGTGGGACACGATCGTTCACATTTTGTTGAAAAGTAGTTGATCCCAAATGATACTTCATGATACTTTGAGCATTGAAAGAAGCGATCACTGTAATGGTTAGAGATAGATATCTGGGTACTGTTAGGAGCATGGATATAATTAGAGTTTAAAATAATGATTCAAAATAAGGAAATGAATAAGCTTCGATAGTTTAAGTCTGGGATTTAGGATTTCTGTTTTGTTGGGTCAAGTCTAGTTTTAGATTTTAGAAGAAGGGTCAGGTTTAAGGATATTGTTTACTAGAAGTCCGAGTAATGTTTAAAAAAAAAGGGATCACGATATCATAAGATTTAAAGAAAATGCATGTGCGATTTTAAAAATATTTTTAAAAAATACATAACTGATGTAATCTAATTAAAAATCAGAATACCGACGCTTTATTTCATAAATATTATTTCCGACTTCTAAAATCCATAGTCTTATTCTCTAATAAAATCCATAGTCCGTTTCTCGACTAAAATCCAGTCTTATTCCCTACTAAAATCCAATATTTGACTTAATGAGTTCCGTATGATCGTAGTTTAGCAGAGATCGAACTCGTAACAAATCTCTAAGTTCAGTACAGATAAATCACCATGCAGTGTAATGACAAGCCATTCAAGGAAGCGATGATTAGATTAGTCTCGTCCATGTATGCTCGTGTCAAATTGTATGCTCCGGTAAACAAGGAAAAAATGTAATTAATGATCTAGCGCCTAAGAATCTATTTTAAAACGTGTTGTTAAATGAGGTAATTGCTAAAGCTGAGCGCTAGGATACATATGTATAATGTTAATGTTGGTATGGGTGGATTTTATATTTTGCTGCAAAACTTTGGTTATTTTATGCCAAGCCCGATATGCAAAAAAAAAAGAACTCTTTTATTTTTAGAAAAAAAAATTAGTTTTAAAATAAATTGAGTACTTTAGCCGCCCCCCCCCCCCTTACACACACAAGCACACCCCACCACACACACACACACACACACACACACACACACACACACATTTGAACAGACTCCTACAAGATAGGCTGGGTCTAACATTGACTAGATCTAGAGCGATGTTAAAGGCATAATGAAGCGAATGACTGGAGGGTATTGAACCCCAGCACTCTGAATTGATTTTAAGGTCTGAGGGTGTCCGCGAATTTGCGGGTTGTTCACCAAGGTCAGGGGTTACCACAAAGTCAAGGTCAGTGGTCATCAAGAGGTTAGATCAGATCGTTACCCGACGCAGGTCGGACTGGGTAGAAGGTTCTAGACGTTGGGTTAAATTTGACGTGAATCTGATTCTTTCCGCTATCTGGTCGGGTACAACACGGGAGTCATGTGACAGGCTCATTCTCTGGTCACTGAGATGGGCTAGGTTTTATTGGGGGGGGGGGGGGGTATCAGGGTTTGTGTGAGGGGGGGGGGGGGGTTGAGGGTGATATTATCAGGGTTTGTGTGAGGAGGTAGGGATATAGCAATCGTTCATGATTTGTAGATTGTGAGTATAGGGAATATATGTGTAGAATGTGAGGTTTAGCATGTGGTGGGCTGTGGTGGGTTTGTGTGAGGTGTGAAGTGAGGGAATGTTAGGGACTGCAGGGTGTGGGTTTTCAGTTTAGTGTGGGGTAAGTGGGCTGTGGGTTTTGGAGTGCAGTGGGCTGTGGGGTTTGTGTGGGCTATTTGGGGTGTGGGGGTGTGGTTTGGAGTGCAGTTTACTGTGTGGGCTATATGAGTTCTGTGGGGTGTGTGGTTTGGTGTGTAGTGTACTATGTTAGTTGTGTGGTTTGGTGTGTAGTGTATTGTGTGGGCTGTGTGGAGTGTCAGGTTTGGAGTGTAGTGTAGTGTGTGGGGGTGTGTTCGGAGTTTAGTGTACTGTGTGGGGGTGTGGTTTGGAGTTTAGTGTACTGTGTGGGGTGTGTGGTTTCTAGTGTAGTGTAGTGTGTTGTGTGTGTGGGGTGTGTGGTTTGGAGTGTAGTGTAGTGTGTGGGGGTGTGGTTTGGAGTTTAGTGTACTGTGTGGGGTGTGTGGTTTCTAGTGTAGGGTAGTGTGTTGTGTGTGTGGGGTGTGGGTTTTAGAGTGTAGTGTTTTGTGTGGGGTGTGTGGGCTGTGAGGTTTGAAATGTGTGTACTGTGTCATGTACGTTAGCTATGAGGCCTGGAGTGCAGTGTACTGTGTAGGGTGTGTGGTTTGGAGTGTCGTGTACTGTGTGGGGTACATGGGCTGTGGGGGCTATGTGCCCGTTGTACATTGAGAGATTGAGTACTGCAGGGTGTGGACATTGGTGATGCTGTAGACTGAAGTATCGAGTTAATCGTTGGTGTGTAATGTCGTGTTGAGTGCTAAATCTTGAAGTATCGTGAACAGTATACAATGAACTGCAGAGGTGTTATTGACTGAGAGGTGTTAAGAAAAGGGGCGCTATAGAACGGGAGGTATTATATGATGAGTGAGACAGACGAAACTATTCTCTCGCTTTCTCATCAAACAGAGTTGTAAAGGGGGAATTGGCTTTCAGTGGCTCAATTGTTGTGTTCAAGGACATTAATTAAGACACCAAATTGCTTTTGTTGCTGGGCTTATACAGGTCCCTGGGGGGTGGGGAAGCCAGACGTAGTTGACGGTCTGTTTGGTGGAGGTGTGGGTGGGGGGGTGGGGTTGTGTTACTAGGTCAGGCCGCTGAGACCTATGACTTAACGGTGTGGTTTACAAATGTGTTACGGTGCGTTTAATGTAAAGGTTAGAATTTCTGGTTTAGATTAAGGTTATGTGGGATTGCCACAATCTGTAGAGCTGATTGGTAGAAGTGTTTACACGTCTGACTTGATGCAAGGCAATTTGATGCGTTTAATGTAAAGGTTAGAATTTCTGGTTTAGATTAAGGTTATGTGGGATTGCCACAATCTGTAGAGCTGATTGGTAGAAGTGTTTACACGTCTGACTTGATGCAAGGCAATTTGATGCCGTGTGGATTGGTAGGTTCGGATCCCGTTGGGTTTAAAACTGCCCTGTCTCTGCTTGGATTAAATTGTGTACCTTTGTTTACCCTTGGCGTTGAAATATCACTTTCTGTTTATATTGCTATTTGTGGTATTGCCAGAGATTTGTAGTTGGGTATTTGCTTAGATTAATATCTCCGGTCAGTGTTTTTCAGTGGCGGTTTGTGGTAGTGGTATGGGTTAGTGGCTCTGACCAGCGGTATAGGTTAGTGGTCCGGTAGTATTGTAAATTAGTGTCAAATTTAGCTGTTTATATTAGTCGTGTAATAGAATTTTTTATTCACAGTCCATTTCTGGAAGGGGACTTTCTGTAGGTTATACATAAGGAAGAATACCTAACAGTCGAATTTTTCTAAAAGTGACCTAACTGTCAAATTACCAAGACTGACCTAAAGTCTAATTTCTAAGAGTGACCTAAACTACCAGTCGTCTGACCGAAGAAGTCGTCTCGCTACTAGACGACTTCTAGAAAGTTCGATTAGTTTAAATGTCACAAGTTTCGCCGGAAGAAGAGCCTCATCAGCCCTCATCAGGAAAACCCCCACAAATCAATACGTTTATGAATATTTAAATCAATAAATTATCCAGTAATCTCCCCTCTTCCTCGTGGCTGACAAAAAAATACACAGGCGAATACATATTAAATACGAAATATTGTTTTTGGCGAGTATGTTTTATTCTGCCAAAAATATTTTTTCACCAACTGGAAAGGATAAAAGAATTTTAAATAAATGTGGAACAATTATTATGCTCCTAGGTTGAATTTTAAATTATATAATTTCAAATAATTTTTTTTTTATGTTGTTGATACTAGTTTAAAATATTCCAGGTTATTTGCATGCGAGTTACTGGACTTTTTTCAGTGTAAGTATTTAGAGAAGATTTAAAAGCTGGTTGAGTTTTCTTAACTTGCTGGAATTTTAATGTATATTTTTATCTTAGATTTTAAAAAAAAAATTATTCTAGCCTCGCGAATTTTAACTTTAACGTATTTTTTAGAGTAAAATTTAAATACATACCATGCATTCCATTTTTACACAAACATCACTCATAAAAATTTACTCATTCATATAAAGTATATATATATATATATATATATATATATATATATATATATATATATATATATATATATATATATATATATATATATATTCTATGGCTCCAGTTATAGAGGGAGCAGTACAAAGCCATTTCTTTAGAGAGTAAAAAGATTGATACGTCGGCCATCCAATTGTTTCCTCTCCTTTATTTTACAGCATTCTTCTCTCTCTCTTCAATGATAAACGTTCTATGTCAGCATAATCGAATTCAAGAATACGTATTTACACAACGAACATCGAATTCAAATCACAAATACATAAATACACAGCCGCTTCAAGTCGTATTCGCCGTGCCATCACTCAAGCATTTCGACATCATTGTACAAGTGAATTGATTTCTTAACTTATAATCGTCTCATCTTCTCAAGATGATATCAGAACCCCCCCCCCCCCCTCCCAAAGTTGCAAGCAAATCCCAATATCCTATGGCTAAAACAACCCCAGAACACCGTGCTCAAACTGAACACAACAGACTCTGAGTGTTCACCGATTACTCCTCAGATTATCCGATACACGTGTCGATATCTACAAAAACAATTCTCCCGTGCGGAACTCCTTGAAGGGGAGTCACACGTCATCAACAGCGGCTTCAGACTGACCCCATTCCTGTACTCACCCTTGAAAAGCTTCTTGTGGTAGGGCGAGCTGAACAATCACGTATTGACCAGCTTGTTGCAGAAGTAGTTTCAGATTTGATGTTTGCGCAATTTAATTGAACTTGGAACTTTATAAAACAATTCTTATGTATACATATTGACGTATAGCCTACATGGTAAATATATACAAAAATAATTGGGTTTATATATATATAAATATATATAAATATAAATATATATATATATATATATATATATATATATATATATATATATATATATATATATGTGTGTGTGTGTGTGTGTGTGTGTGTGCGTGTGTGTGTGTGTGTGTGTATTCTTCTAAATGTTAATTTTATTTTGTTTTTGTTTACACACTAACCGTCCCTGAAAACCCCGCCCTTGCCATTAAAACATCAACACAATCACAATTTATAGGGTGCTAATTTGGGTTTAACAATCATCAAATACTATACATGCAATAAGGCTATCATCCTTCTAATTTTATTATCTATAAATCTTCAATTAGTATATATATATATATATATATATATATATATATATATATATATGACATTATTTTGCTAATGCACTCCGCTTTTAAGTAGACTTTTGGTCAAAATATCGAATTCATCTTATACTTAAAAATAAGTATTTTTCTTATCCAATATTTTAGCCTGCAAATATTAAGAAGCAGGCAGTCCAAAAAATTCTAAATATGTCTGAATCTGTTTTGCGAACAAATTTATTCGACCGAAACGGGAAATCAAATATTCTTCACGAAGCAAGTTTCGCGTACTACTAACTTAGCCAAAAGCAGTAATAATTTGAGAAAATTTCAGGACTAAATTTAAAAATCGTGCCCCAAGAGCTGGCACCGACTCGCTGACTGTGATTTTGATTCCTGACAGTTGAAATGACGCATCGATTATTTGGTTACTAAAGTATTCACCGCGGGCTAGATGTCAAAAGTCAGTCATGTGGACGTCAAATCTCGTGTTTTCTCGGTAGTTCTCGTGCTGTCTCGGTAGATCTCATGATATGTCGGTTTTTCTCGTCAAATTTGTGACGTCGAGTTTATCCTTCACAGCAGAAGCTAGAGTTGTCTCGCTCGATCATCAAAATCTCGTAATATTTTTTCTGTTCTCGTAGTATCTCGTATGTTCGCGCAGAATCTCGTTTGAAATCTCATTGGTTGACTTGTGAGATCTCGTATTGGTAAATTTATTCAGGTGATTGCCAAACTCATTTCTAGTAGTTAAATGGTAGTCAAAACCATAGTCTAGTCAACGATAGATATAGTCAGCAAAATAAATAGTTCATGGTATATGTTTATCAGGGGATACGTGGTGGAGGATGGTGAGTATGATGGCTAACCCGACAGTCTCGAGTTCGGATTCTGAGTCTGTAATCCATCATTGAGTCCACTCAGCTCTGATGGGTACCTGGCGTAGATTAGGAAAAGCAAAAACGGCTAGGTGCCGTACTGGCCACACTTCCCCTTACAGATGTGATGTTTAATTAATGTAAAATTAGCTCACAACACCAAAAATATATTTCTGTGATTTATTTGCAACAGTCAAATAAATAATGTAACTCCTCAAAAAATCCGACTGTTTTCCATTGAAACAAATTGTATAGCCGACCATGAAGGACGTAACACTACAATAACCATTTGTCTACAGGCGTGTGGTAAACATTGAGCTCTATCTTCCAAGAAAACAACCCAACATGCTTAAATAAAATATAAATCTCTACAAACATAAAGGGAAACATTCTCAATCAAACGGCCGTCTTTATGTCCATAAAATAAACAACTCAGCAAAATATACTTAAAGTACCCTTGCGGATATCAGTTATCTTAACCATGAAGATGTCAGTTATCTTAACCCTGCAGATATCAGTTATTATAACCCTGTACATATCAGTTATCTTAACCCTAACATAAAAGAAGTTGACATTGGGCCAATAGCTGTCCTAAAAATGTATTAATCCTCCATGAATGCCCCAATAAAACTATTGACTTTGTCGGAGAGAAGTAAACATATAATTAATTCTCCTTGAAACATAAAGACAAAAACGTTACATAAAATAAGTAATGTCGTCCTTTTAAATCTGACAACAGCCCATATAGGATATAAACTAACCAAACATAAAACACAACAACAAAAACTCTATAATACATAAGATAATTAAGAAACTACCAACCAAAAAATAACCCTCTATAAAAAAGACATTAAAAAATCAACCCTCCTAGAATCACGAAAATGTACCCCCCCCCCCCCCACCCCTTTCCCACTCCATGAAGCGTCATAAATATCATTAAGACTAAAACAATCGCCTTAACACTCGCTGTAACACACTCCCAGCATCCAGGCAATTTCTTACAATTTTCAACCAAACACATCTTGCAAGCAAATCTAACCAGAGGGCGCTATTTCTTGATTGGATCAACCCTCCCCCTCCCCCTGCCCCACCACCCACCACACCCCATGTCTCGCCATATTCATCCCTCAAACACCCAGACCCCAGCGGTTATCCCTACCCCCCAAACCAAAACGACCCAAACCGAAGAGCTCTTGTTGAATAATTCTATTTATCTTGTGGAATATTCAGCAATTCTTTTACAGCCCGCGGAGCTTCTTCACCGGCCGCCCAAAGAGAAAAGCGCTGTAAATGGATTTCTTCAATTCTTAAACATGTTTGAAGACCTACGCTTCTTATAGTTCCCTGCGTTTCTCAGACTAGTTTAGAGTGGAATGTTCTGAAGCGCGATGACTGAGGGCGAAATTTGTGTTGGGCTAAATGTCGAACAAATGTAGAATCTGTTAATGTCGTGGTCAGACAATGGCTTTATTTACTCAGAAGATGGGAGAAGGGGAGGGGGAGGGCCATTTTAGAGATTTGTGGTAGTTGAGTAGATAGCTTGGTAAATTTTTATGACCAAGTATGGTAATATTTGAATGTTTACTATGTCGTTTTAGGAAATAGTATAACGGGATATGAGAATTTATATTATGTCAAAGTCTTTATTTACTTGGAAGATAGTGAGAGAGGGGGCTGGTTGCGGCATGTTTTAAAAAAAAATTATGGTTCGTTTTTTATGAGCAAGTATAGTGGTATTTTATGTTTACTAGCTCTTATGTTTTGGAAAATATTACTGGGAATGGGGACCTTTTATAAAAGAAAGGGGGGGGGGGGTGGTCGGCTTATTAAATGCTTTATTGTCTCAAGATAGAGGAAATTACGATGGTTTTTTCATGGTGATAGAAAAGGAGGTAATTTGAGGCAGATGTTTTTTTAGTAATAAGTAGACGAGAGGTGATTAAAGCGAAAATCTTATTTTCAAACATTTCGAGCCAGTCTTAAGATTAGCTTCGTCACGTCTAGAATATTCGACGGCTCTAATCATTTTCTCTGACACACCTACAAAAAAAATGTTATACAAAAAAAATGTCAAGGATTAAGATGCAAGAAATTAGCAAACACCATTCAGCGCCATGTACTGTGTACATTTCCAAGACGTGATAAGGGTTCATTGAAATGTGTACGTCTTATGCTTAGTCTGCGTTCAATTTGTGAATTTTTTTTAAATGGAGTTGCTAAAATTTGCGAAACAAAATGATAATTCTAATGATGTGTGCTGCATTAAAAAGTGAAACAAATATTTTCATTACCGATCACATTTAAATTGCGTGTCATTTTCAGTTGCTTATAACAATCATTCACTTTATTCTCGATTTTATTTTCGGTTAAAAAGCTTATTCCAAAAACAAATAATTTTGTTTTAGAAAGTAATAATTATTCGCATTCTTTTGTATTTAGCCGGTAAAATGTCTCAATTTCACGGTAGAAATATTTTTTTTAAAATAGTGTTCAGTCACATTGAAAATAAATATAACCATCTAGTTTAACGAGAACCAACCCAGTTCAAATAAACGTGACATGAATTTTAAAAATAATGTTCTGTCACATTGAAAAAATATAACCCTCTAGTTAATCGAGAACCAACCCAGTTCAAATAAACGTGACATGAATTTTATCACGTACAACTATTTTCATTTTGAACATTTTCGTTTATTTTTTTAAAATTCCATTTACCCTAATTAAAAGGAAAATATTCTGGCTACCTGTTAAGTAAGTCCTGCTTCATAACTACCTGTAATTACAGGGACTCCATTATAAGAGATTAGCTAATGACTAGCCCTAATTATTAATCTATATTTCAGAATATTTTTTTTAATAATGGCACGTGATGTAACATGACATGGGCCACTGTAAGATTTATAATAAGACGTGGTGTGTTTAGTGTAGTGCCAATGTTTCAGGTCACTTGAAAATCTCAAACTACTTGTGGCTTTAAATCAGTGAATTTTTTTCGTCGCGTCTATAATACAACCCGCTTGGTAGTGTGTCACTCACTTATCGGTTCAGGCACTTTATCAACATCGGCGTGGTAAAGTTATCTTCACTTAACATTGCATAAAATAAAGTAGTGGATCTTAATTAATTCTAATAAAACCTTATCTAACGTTTAATGTTGAACATTCTAGAAATTATTTGCGCTACACTGCGCTCAATATTGGGAGCTACTTTTTTTATATAAATTTTGTTTTTTTTTACAGAGATTTCTAACCGACACGGGTAGTGCTTAACAGATTGATATTATTCAAGATTAGTAATTTTATAAATTCACTCACTCCCCCTCCCCCTCCCCCCTACCCCTACCTATTCCCTCACCTCTGGACCTCGTGTCTCGCGAGAGTTCCACCGGGCCACTCAAGGCGGTGGCCACTTCCAGACGGCCACTCCATCTTCCGTTGACTGGGTCCGTTTGTCCACTTTATTGGCTGATAACTTCCGGTTCGATTGCCCACTCCATTTTCTGACGGCGACTTCCCGGTTTTTTTATTTATTTTTCAAGACAGCCCGACCTTTCTTTAGACACTCCGGGAGGATCTTGGTGTTGCATTGTGGGGTTAGACCCACCCTCAGATATTTTGTTTTAAGACTGCGGGAGGATTTAGGTGTTGCATTTGGAGTTAGACCCACCTCAGATATTTTGTTTTAAGACTGCGGGAGGATTTAGGTGTTGCATTTGGAGTTAGACCCACCGCAGATATTTTGTTAAGACTGCGGGAGGATTTAGGTGTTGCATTTGGAGTTCGACCCACCTCAGATATTTTGTTAAGACTGCGGGAGGATTTAGGTGTTGCATTTGGAGTTAGACCCACCTCAGATATTTTGTTAAGACTGCGGGAGGATTTAGGTGTTGCATTTGGAGTTAGACCCACCACAGATATTTTGTTAAGACTGCGGGAGGATTTAGGTGTTGCATTTGGAGTTAGACCCACCTCAGATATTTTGCAATATAGGCTTATATTCATTACATCATTGGCGGCCCAAGTCTATTGTTTGCAGTGTTTCTTCCAGAATTTTTTCTCCGGGGTGGGGGGGGGACTTGATGTTTTTGGGGTGGGGGAGGGAAGGGCAGACTACATTTTCCGGTGGGACGAACACTGGTAAAAGTATATATTTTCTATATAAATCCCCTCCCGAAAAGATGGCTGAAGAAAGTCATTTGGTTTGGTAGGTATAAGGGTGTGTCTAGAGGTTTAGTAAACGTATATATACATATATATATATATATATATATATATATATATATATATATATATATGTGTGTGTAGAGCTATATATAATATATATATATAGGTTACAAATTTAGCCCTTCCCTCTATTGTTCAGAGATTATATAAGGACGTTGTCAGAGTAAAACCCAATACAATATAAGGATTACAAGATTACTCATCTTATAAACTCTGTGCTCATAGAGGTCAAACAATCGCACGCCATGCCCATCCCTCACCCAGTAGCTATGTCAGCAAAAACTTATCGCTTTGATTTTTTTTTTATTATCCACATTTGGTCATTGTCACCCTGAATCACACATCGCCCTCGAAGAGTTCAATATCCCCAAATTTTTTTTCACATCTCGACAATCTATTTTCCCCAAGACCGATAACCCACTGTTTTTTTCTCATCCCCCTTGCAAGCTTACCTCCCTTGAAAGCCAATCTTGACACTGTTTGTAAGGGCAGTGGGGAGAGGGCCTAATCTGTTTTTTTCTCATCCCCCTTGCAAGCTTACCTCCCTTGAAAGCCAATCTTGACACTGTTTGTAAGGGCAGTGGGAAGAGGGCCTAATACAGCAGACAGCCATACAAATGTCCAGTGTCTTCCAGTGGGTGGACAAGGGCAGGGGGGTTCAGGATCTGCTTATGGCTGCACACGGGAACGCTCTACACACCCTCCTTGTATAACTCTCAAACCTTTTATCTTCTTCATGTATGACTATTAAACCCCACCAACACCCTCCCTGTATAACTCCCAAACCCTTTAACTCCTCCTTTATACCTCCCAAACCCTCAAACACCCTCTCTGTATAACTCCTAAACCCTCCAGCACCCTCCCTGTATAACTCCCAAACCCTTTAACTTGTCCGCGTATGACTCCCAAACCCTTTAATTCCTCCCTGTATAGCTCCCAAAACCTTTAACCCCTCTCTGTATAACTCCCAAACCCTTTAACTTTTCCGTGTATAGCTCCCAAACCCTTTAACTCCTCCCTGTATAGCTCCCAAAACCTTTAACCCCTCTCTGTATAACTCCCAAACCCTTTAACTTTTCCGTGTATGACTCTCAAACCCTCCAACACCCTCCCCACTTGCCTAAAAAATACCACTGAATTTTTCTTAAAAATTCATTTAAGCCTAGTTTCATTTTGTTTTTACTTTAGTTTAAAACAGAAGTTGTACAAGAGAACGTACAAGTCTAGTGTGTAATTTTCTCGCTAGCGTCAGTTCACGATGCCGTTCTATAGTCCCTACATTGTTTACTAGAACTACATTGTGAGCTATACTCAGAAAAAAACACAATCCTCAATTTATGCCTTCAAAATTAATTATGTTTAAAATCGCTTTTTATAAAGTTTATCACATTTTTCTGTCTATCAAAGTTACGATTGGATTTTATAGTTGGTGTGATCATATATAAGTACACACAAGTAATTAAAGTTGACAGTATTATCTAGTTCAAGGGAGAGAAACAAAATAATTTTACCAAAAAACGCTTTTAGGCATATATCTGTCACGTTTTTACATTGGCATTAATGATTTTAAAAATATAATACAGCATATAATTTGTTAGATATACGTATATTAAAATTAATTTAAAATTATTTAACTAATACAGTAATGCATTTCTACATTTACGGTAAACAATTTTATGAAACTATACATAAAATATTTAAAAATTGAAATATATATTCTCTTACGTTCCGAATAAGATACTGAAGAGGATTTTCTTACGTGTCTAAAAAAAAAAAATTTTGTTTTTTTTTTATTTTATTTTATTTTTTTTTAATTTTTTTTTTTTTGTTGGTTTTTTTTTTTTTAATACTTTTATTTGCAATTTAAAACAAGTACATCAACATCACATTTTTTTTACAAAGTTTCAAAAGAAAACGAAAGGTTTTAAACATGTACATAAAGAATATTTACATGATGTCATGTATATGATTATAACAAAAATTACAAAAGATGGCAGTAAAAGGGGTGAAGGTCAAATAAACGTGTCAAAAGTCTGGGTGGGGAGTGGAAAGGATATTTTTCCGAGAATGACAAAGGGCCAGTGGAGCATTTTCAATGTAGAGTTTTGTCTTCGCAGCTTAAAACCCAAATTCCACCACGTCAACGTTCGACCACGCCTCCAACACAATTAAGCGTTACGTGTCAACTGGTTATGCGCCATTGAGGCCATTGACTCGATTTCAGCCTGCTTTTCTTTTTGGATTTGCTTCCATAGCCTTTGTCCAACCAAGAACAGAATCATCATTTAATTACACATTACCATTTTCAGGTTGTTTTTTTTTTATTTTTTTTTTTTATTTAGACGTTTTGTATTAGATTTATGTATAAGTAAACCATCTTAAATGAATGAAAGTAGGCTACAAGTAAGAAAGAAATATTACTATTGTAAATCTGTATCAGTCCTCACAAGCCGATGATGAAAACTGTAATACTAAAGCGAACACACTACTGACGCTGTAAATTACATATCTGAGGCGGGGGGTGGGGGGGTGGGGGGGATTGTCTTTGCAGCTGACAATGGAGCACAGTAAACAAAGCGGTTTAAACAGACCGAGTTGCCCATTCTATGTTAGTCCACTTTATATGCCATTTTACTTTCTCCATTTAACTATGTTAGTCCACTTCATATGCCATTTTACTTTCTCCATTTAACTATGTTAGTCCACTTCTTGTGGCTCATTGTACTCAACATAACATTCCGGTTGCTTATAATTCGGGCATTTGTCCCATTCGGGCAAGTGTCCATTCTGGCAATTGTCGCATTTGGGCGTGTCCATTCGGGCATTTGTCGCATTCGGGCAAGTGTCCATTCGGGAAATCGGCCTTTGGGCAAACGGCATTCGGGCAAGAACCTTTCGGGAAAACGTCCGGCTCCCTATTACAGGTACTCAAGCAAGTCTCGGGATCTTGAGTTCATATGCCAGGAAAGCGAGTGAATAGAATTTGAAATATCAAGGGAATGAACACCGCCAAGGGAACGAACTGCGCAAGTAACCTGCTGTTCCTACACAATAGCTCGTAATGAGTTCTTGTAGAAAACTTTTGTCACAAGTCCCAACCCATTCAACACACGTTTGTACATCTTTTTGAGCGTCGGTAGATTGTATTTATCTTAGCGTAAAGAAGATTACGGCGAATTATATTAGCGATGTTTAATAGATGGAAAAGTATTTTACCAATTTTCAGCCTTGATAATATCAGCACTGTTTATTTAGCCGCCTCAATATTCTACTCCGTTTCTGATTTTTTTTTTTTTTTTTTTTTTTATTTTTTTTTTTGTAACGGGGGTGGGGCGGATTGAGATTAGGGGTGGGGCGTCTGAATAATTTTCAGCCTTCTTAACTTAAAGATTTTTTGCCCCATCTTCTGGTAAATTGGTAATTAAAGATAACGACTTAATGATACATCGATTATTTTTGTACCCTTTTTTTCAAGTTGGAAGGATAGTTTCAATAATATAGAGCGTTGAAATCTGATAGTGATTTTTTTTTGTTATTCGCGGAATATGTGTAAGGGTTCTTGCAAGTAAATATGATAGTGGTTTATTTGTTAAGGTTTGAAATGTGTTGTTATTTTGTTATTATTATGTGTTTTATAAAGGTAAAAATGTGTTGATTTTTCAGGGAACACATGTTTTGATTTTTGTCAAGGTACGAAAGATGTTATTTCTTGCCAGCGTACAAAATATAATCTTGTCAGGGCTTCAAAATGGTGGCTTTGTCAGTGGACATGATTGTTGTTTTGTTTGATTGTGTTCCTTAATACCTGTGGTATGCCGCCGAATTCTATTTAATACTTCTTGACCGTATGCCTTTTACATTACCTTATTTTTAAAAAAAAAAACATCGATTTTTTTAAGCGTTTAAAATAAACCATTAAATTAATTCGTCTACCACCACGAAACTAAATTAAAAAAAAATCTGAAAAAAAAAATTTTCCCATAACGACTGGTCTAATTTGAATCAAGTTAGAGCCGAATCCATCAAAAATGTATCAAGACCTACGGCGTATTGTACGCATGACTAGCTTTGAGTACCTAAACGTTTAAATGATAGACCAACGAAACGTACCTTACCCGTTGAATATTTGACTGCGTTTTTTTTTCCAATCCAACAAATATTACATTAACAAAATGACTTTTAGACCCAAGCTAATTTACTCCGACATGCATGATATGTTTTTACGAGCCGACCCGCGGCATATAATACGCCGCTATTTAGTTGTTTTTTCTACTTTTCAGTTATTCATAATTTGTTAATTCGACACTACCAACGCTGCCACTGAAAATATTTCTTTAAAACATTATAAGTAGCTCGTTAAGGACGATACCCCCCTACGTTAAAGTAAACTCCACTTAGTTACCCCCCCCCCCCCCCCCCACGTTTAAAATCGTTTCAAACTAAATTATCTGCCCCTAATAGTCGTCACTTAACCCGGCTGTGTTTGTAATGTTTGTAAACATAAAGAGTGAACACAGCTCAACAGACCATGTAGGGGTAGGGGTGGTAGGGAGCGGCACGTTTGCAGCTTGTTTTCTAGCGGCTCCCAGAAGAGAATTATATATATAGATAACTGGAAACATTTTTTTTTATTTCAATACAGCTGTAATAGTTAAGTAAGTATGACTGAGAAGATGCAGTTCGTTAGTTTTTATTTTCTGTTTTACTCGTTTCAAAAAATAAGACCCACTAAAAAAAAAACAAGATCGGAAATTTTCTTTTCAGCCTCCACAAACCGTGACCACCAATTTAAAAAAAAAAAATTAAACTTATAAAAATTATGTTTACAAAATTTTTGAATATATCCAAGACTGTTAATAATTAATAAAGTGTATAGAAAGAGGAACTATGTTTTTACAGCGAACGCCAGCATACGTTTTGCGGTTTGATGTCATCTGAAAGTTGTCCATTACCGGAGTTTGAGCGTATGCTTTTATTTTCGCTCCCCGGTTGAGCTTCAAGCTCCGTCTATTAAATGATTAGCTCACCCCCCCCCCCACCCTTAAATCATTTTTTTATTCCAGAATTTACGTGATAGGTAAAACCGCGCTGCCTCCTGGGAATATGACGTCACGGTTCTTTGAGTTTCTAGAAAATAAATCCCCTCCCCCTTTTCTTCCACCCCTCCGGCGGATCTAAAAATTTTAAAAATAAATATTCTCCCTTGCTCTAAGACATGTAATGTACACTATTGAATCTGAATACGTTCTATGTCTGTTTTGTTGGCGATATGGCATCTCTAATGGGCATGTTTTAAAAAGCCGCCATCAAATTTTAAAACTTTCATTTCACCGCCATTACAAACTCGAGAAAATATTCAAACCAACTACGGGAGCTAACTCCCTTTTTTTTCCCTGCTTACTCTTCAAAGGTTTCCCTTTCTACGCAAGATAAAGCTGTATTTCCTTTCTTTTAATAACAGTCGCCTTAAAATGGATATGGGGATATCAATTAAAACTACACGTCTAAATGAGATAATTTATTTTCATTTAAAATATTTTTTTTACCTTTTTATAACGTTAGCCATTCATAATTTTTTTTCGTTTTAAAAATATATTTAAAAGGGGACATTATTTTACGCTGATTTTTAAATAAATGAAAAAAAAAAGTTCAAAGCAAGATTAGAAAAAAAAGATTTTGTATAAAGTGGAGCAGGCACTTAGCAGCACTTTACACAAACTGGTATTGAATCTTACTAGAACCAACACTGCCCCCCCCCCCCCCCACCCTCCGAGGATAAAACGATACCGTCTGCTTGTATCCAGTCCATGTTTTTAAACCGCCGAAATCCGATAGGAAAAATATTTTTTCTTGCTCAAAGTGTATTACGCATGCGCGGTGGACTCGGAGCAATACAAATAGAAGAAAAAGTGTATCAATTAACGAAAAAGCCCGTGATAGAATCGTCAATTTTTTGTAACCATTCGAACACATTTTATAGATATCTAAAACCCTAATAAAATATAACCAGATTTATATCTATGCTCTAGAGGTCAAATTGGGCATTAACATTTCTTCATAGAGAAAAACTAAAAATGTAATTAATATTTTGTTGATGGTGAATTCCGAAAATGTGAAAAGTATTAAACTTAATTAAAGCAATGTTTTAAAGATATTTGATGAAGGTTTAT
The DNA here is from genome assembly GCF_028476545.2 of Physella acuta. Classification (NCBI taxonomy): domain Eukaryota; kingdom Metazoa; phylum Mollusca; class Gastropoda; family Physidae; genus Physella; species Physella acuta. The sequence continues at coordinate 19,860 of NW_026732014.1, forward strand.
ATGCCTAAGATAATAATGGTGTCTGAGGCGACAAAAGTTTCAAGTTGTGAAGATCAGTACATAGTTTTGACTGAAATTTCAAAGTTAAAAATGGGGACCGGACCAAGAAACGAAGCAGAAATATTTTATTTTACTTTATTCATCTACAGAATTACCAAAAGTAACGAGTTATTTCCGTTTGTCTTCAGATGTTACCCTTTATAGCTAATCGCCTGTGTTATTTTAGTCCACATTGTCGTAGGCTCTATTCAACTGTGCCTATATGACGTCTTGGTAACACGTGCGCAATCTGTCTGCGTAATTATTCACATTTGTTAATTTATTGGTTTACATTCTCCAGGGCTAATGTCATTTTTATTGTCTAAAACTTTTCAGGTTTAAACCATTTTTTAATAATCGTTGTATAATTTCAAAGGCTTGAGGATAGAAGCCACTTTTTAGTAATTATTATTAAACCTTTCAAAGCGAAAGGTTATTTATTGTTCATACATTTCAATGATTTAGGATATTAGCTATTTTACTAATTATTTTTCACTTTTCGAAATGCTTTTAATAATTGTTCTATACTTTACGAAGCCAAAATGTATTTATTGTTTTATACATCAATAATTAAGGACATGAGCCATTTTACTAATTATTTTTCACTTTTCGAAAGGCTTTTAATAACTATCTTACACTTTACGAAGCCAAAAGTTATTTATTGTTTTATACTTCAATAATTTAGGATACGAGCTATTTTGTTAATTATTTTACACTTTTCAATGCTTGAAAATGTTACAAATTGTTTTACACTTGACTTCTATAAAGCTTTTCTACAATCTCAACAAACAGAGAAGAAAGAAAAAGAAGAAAAAAAATAACATGGGGGATAAATCGTAATTGTTTAAAACAATTTTTTTTTATTTAAAAATTGAAAGAGACCCCAGTAACAGGGTTTTTTTTAAATGCCAAGGTCCACATCGTTATAAAATTTGCTATTCTTCCATGCAAGATTTCTGTCTTACCAAATATAGCTTAATGGATTAATGCGTCACATTGCTTAATGAGGCGTGTCGGGAAAAAAACAGTTAAAGAATGCGTTGTTCGAAGGTTGAGGATATTGAATTGTGTGATGTTTTGAAATGGTCGCTGGCTTTATTAAATGTCTTGTGATTTTATTGTGTCTTTTCATACAAGTTCTCTTCAATGAAATTAAAACAGCATATTTTGAAATTTTTAAAAGGTATATCTGTATTTTTTATCTTATTATTAGTAAAAATGAAAATATTAAACTCATTTGTGTCCATCCATCGCTAATGGTACAGATCGTGCACAAATTGTATAACACAAAAGTAGGTGGGGCGCGGGTTTATCATTTTTATAAAGTCTTTTATGGAATGGTATGATTATCAGGGACCGCGTTAGGCGATGTAACATTCTATACTTAATTGTTACACATTTTGTATCGACTGTATTGCTTGTACAAAAAAAGTATTATTAGAAAGTACCTAAACTTTTTTTTTTCTATTTGTCGTATTGAAAAACCTAGAGATGGTACATAAGTTCTTTAGAGAATACGAAAATATAGTGGTCTAAAAGATCGTAAGTTTGTGATAACTGGTGTTTTTTCTGATATAAAAAGCATGCACAAGCTCAATAAGGCCAAACTTTGAAGGAGCCGACCACAAGTATCACCAGACCAGGCATACCTTGGCATCTACAAGGATTATGTACAAGAGAGACTCACAACACTGGCTCCAATAGGAGTTGAAAAAAGGAGAAAAAGAAGACGAGCCTACATTGATAAAGGGAACTGCCGATTTAATATTTTATTAAATAAAAATCTTGTAGAAATAAAATAATATAGTATATACTTTCACAAAGTGACCTTTCTAACTAATTATGTTCTTTTTAAAAGTATCATTTACTCTTCAGAGAGTGAACTTTAAATCAATTATGCTCACCCTATTCCCCCCCCCCCCCCCCCCCCCCCCCCCCATCTTTCCGCTCTCAGCGCATTAACGTTTTACTCCCCCAACGATAAAAAACAACTGCGCATGTCACATGGTAGAAACTCTATGACGAGGCTTGGGTAAGGGCGTGTGTGTGTGGGGAGGGGGGGGGGTAGAGAGAAAGTCCCGGGGACAAACGGCTAGATCGCTGATAAATGGTCAGGTTACCAAGTGTTTGATCGTATCGTTGTGAGCGCCAGATATTGTTTCACTCAAACTTGTCCATATGTTTTTTTTTATTTCTGTGGGGGGAGGGGGGCGAGGGGAGGGGGTGGTACGCGGCACAAAATCAATTATGTGAAATTTGATTTAAAATTTCAAGATTTTTGTGGCAGAGGGACGGTGTGTGTGTTTGCGTGTGTGTGTGTGTGTGTGTGTGTATATGTGTGGCTGTGGGTAGGAGAGGAGGAAGGAGGTAGGGGGTAACGAAGTGAAACTTTGGCGTGTCGTTGGTGTCAGGTGTAAAATTTATGCCAGTGTTTGCCAGGTGTTGACGTCATCACAGTTTCTATGACCTGATGACGTCACTGGGTGATTAGCTGACGTGATGAGCCACACCAGGACTATGGGTGTGGCGGTGAAGCTAATTAACGAGGCACCTCATTTATCATCCATTGACAATAAACAGCACATCGGTTTCTGATGGGTATTTTGTTTTAATCCCATGGAAGCAGGCTACAATTAGTGTCATTTTAGCCGATTTTATGTAAACGTAATTTCATTTAGCCAATGTATATTCATTTTAAAAATATTTAAACTTATGAATACTAATAGTAAAACATTTTGCTGAAATCTGTGTCAATGCGAGCTATAAATAGTAAGCTCTAGGTGGTGATATCTGATTGGTTAATTAATGTCTAGTTATCTCACTTGGATAATTTAGGTAATCCAAACACGACGTGAAAAAAAGTGCGTTAAACCATTATTCTTCTTCTTCTTCTTCGTTCTTAATTATTAGTGTTGAAGGGGATTAAACCATTGATTTGAGGCATCGTTATGAACTTGTCAGTAAATTGGACAGATGAGTGTTAGAATTCACATATTTTCTGTAGGAATTCACCTGTTTTGTGTGACCGCGACTACTGAAGAAATACTTTTAAAATACAAAAATCTAGAAAATTTGAGTTTAATTTGAAAAATATGGGAAAACAAATGTGAAAATAGAACTGTTATCGGAATAATAGAGTGCTATAGAAAATCATATGCAGTTTATCACATTAAAATTACACTATTTGTTTTTTAATACAGTTGAGTTAAAAAATAAGAACTTTAAAATAACTGACGCTGTCCCGTAGTAACCTTTTTTTTAATATTGCATTAGAGGAGCGATATTTATTTATTTGACCCAAGCTCGTAGGTACGAACATTCACGCAGTGGACGAATTTAAATCTATCGACGACGTACACTTCCCTAATTTATTCAAGGGAAATGTGTGTGAAAGGGAGGATAACCCGCTAACTTGCCCCTTACACAAACTGAACAAAAACTAGGATCAAAACAGTTGGAACTGAAGAATTATGTTACATATTGTTGTGCTATGTGTTTTTAAAGAAACTGATTTTTTTTTAAAAATGTGTGCATGTTTAATAAAACCAGAATAACGTAGGAATAAGCGAAATTAAAGTTGCCATTTGTTTTGGTAGTCTTAAAGAGGAACAAGTGAAATAAGATTTGTAAAATTTCGCTTTAATTTTTGTGTGCTTAACACGGCAATTTAAGATTTGCAGACGCCTACAAATGTCTGGTCGTCAGGTTCATGACCTTGACCGGGGTGAGTACATCACGCCGGCGCTTGCCGTGCGTGCTGTAACATCTAATCACTGACCACTGGGTGTATGACACAACACGATTATTTTTTCTCTGTACAAACTCATGCCGCACATTCTATTGTATTGTTGTGTGGGCGCTCGCAATATTAGATCGCACAAACAAACAAAAAAATGTAGTAAAACTCCAAAATATCAATCACGACCATGAAACACAACTCATAAAACTAAACTGCCACCCTCCACTCACTTTGTGAAAAAGAATGACATCGCGTATTCACCATCTAATACATTTAAAATACCGACGTTCAGAGAAAATATTAGAGACATTAAAAGTAGAGAAGTAATTTTTACAATATAAATAGAAGTAATTGTTCATAATGTATCGGCATTCTAATTAAGCTATAGCTTTTCTGTTTGTAATCTACTCAAGGGAAATAAATATTGAAAAACATTGTTGATACTTTTAAAAAAGGAAAGACTTTCTTTTAAATGTGAAAACTCATCTTTTCCCACTAAGCTAAAGTATAAGTCTGTAGCTCAGTGCAGTAAGTAGACTAAGATTTTTTAAATCGAAGGTTCTAATTTTTTCAAAAAGCGGTGAATTCTTATTTCCTGTAAAAGCGCTTTCATGATTAAACGCGTCAAAGTTCAACAACAAGACTAATTTATCTGGCACATGTCGCTTTTATAGGGTAGGCTTTAACTTTAAACAAGAACAAGTCAATAAAACATTATCAAGAGCCTTTGGTATTCAAGGACGTTTTTGTTAGAAACAGTTTAGTGAGAAAATGTGTTCCTGATTCTTATAAAATTGTCAAGTAACTTAACGCTGTTTTTTTATCAACTTTTGAAACTATTTAGATATGGGTTCAGGACATGTAAACAATTTAAAACAATTAATGTTGCACACAGCGGTGTAAACTAAAGCTAATGACATGCTCGCTGCAAGTCCTTTTATTTCTTTTAATAAGATCGCCAAAATTAATCGGGGAAAGAAAGTTAAGAAAACAAAAAGTTAAAAAGTGAAGCAAGAACTTACTTGTGTACTATCAGCTGCCGCCAGAATAAACAGCAGGGAAAAAACGGTCAACATTATTGGGCTCATGGCTGTATCTTGTTCTAGACAACTTGGGTTCTGTTCTGTGATGTTCTGGCCGCTTGCTGTCTGCTGGGATGGTCTTGTTCCTAGCGTTAAACACGAGCTTGGAGAAGTGACGACAGTTTGTCTGCGTCCCGGCGCGCCTGTTTTATATCTTCTGCCCCACCGTGGGCGCGCGCTCACAACGAGGCTGGGTGATCGACCCTCTCATTGGTCTAGCACGGCAACCTGCCTGATGGTACGGTGGCTTCTGATAATCAGATCAAAGCACCACCAATATTTTTTTTCCGTCAATGTTTCCTTGTCTTAAGCTTTGTACCCCCCCCCCCCCCCCCCCTCTTACACATCAGGTTTTACTTGCTTGACATAGTATTAAGAAAAAATTACGGTTTTTTTTTCTTAAAAAATTGCTTTGATCAATTTAATCGGATTACTTTGTGTAATTACCTGAATAAGTTCATTATCTAACTAATAATTTTAACAACCAAACCTTCTCTTATAGAAGTGAACAACTAGTCTACGATTTCTTCCATTTTTTTTAATGTCTATAACACAATAAGGATTGCCAACCAAGTAATTTAAAAGTAACTCTCTCTTGAGATAGAAAACTAAATTCTATTTTTAGGACGCTTACACATATAAATATGAAAAAAGTATCAGTTGAGTTCAAATTAGCAAAATGCGGCACAAAAACCTGAGATGATTTTTACTTATAATGGTCTTGGCTGAAGTTTTTGGTGAAATTATGGCACAGTGGTTTTATAAGGAAGGTGGCATAACGGTTTTATAAGGAAGGTGGCATTGTGGTTTTATAAGGAAGGTGGCACAGTGGTTTTATAAGGAAGGTGGCACAGTGGTTTTATAAGGAAGGTGGCGTAGTTGTTTTATAAGGAAGGTGGCATAGTGGTTTTATAAGGAAGGTGGCATAGTTGTTTTATAAGGATAGTGGTGCTGTTGTTTTATAAGGAAGGTGGCATAGTTGTTTTATAAGGATAGTGGTGCTGTTGTTTTATAAGGAAGGTGGCATAGTTGTTTTAGCAAATGTAAGTTGTTTTTCGAGGGAATATTTGCATGACATGGTGGGTGATCGCCTTTAGCAGACATAAATTCTGCATTCGTTTTACTGTTATCATGCTGATGTAACTAGTATTAATATAATTTTTTTACAAAAGTCCCCATTCGTTGTTTTTTTTTTCATTATGAAATCTTATATAGTCACAAAATCTAATGCAGTGTTTTACTAATACCCCGGCGTAACGAAAGTTGCAATAGACTTGAAAAGCTGGTACCAAATGGTTCCAAATGGTTGTGGCCAGAAAGAATATTTTTCAACCAAAATTGAATATTTTGTAGCATTTTGTGTAATAATGCAAAATGACTTCAAGTTTTATTAAGACGTGAAATATTTAAACAAATAATTACTAGTAATATAATAGTAAATTAGCAAATACTTTTGTTTTAATTTGGACTAGTAGAGTCAGGGTGTTGTGGGGTCAGTCAGCCAGAGACAACATGGGTTCAGTATTCAGTAACAAAATGGGGGTTGGTTAAACAGACAACTTTGGGGTCAGTCAAGCAAAGAACTGTAGACGACCACGCTTCGATGTTCAAAGAGAAACCTCTGGATCGACAACAGCGTTCTCACACTCGCCACAAATCGCTGGCCAGGTCGAGGGTTCGAGAGCTTTTTCGTGTAGCTGTGGTCGCACGCATGCATTGATTGGTGGAGATGGAGGTAAGTAACAGTTTGTACCTTGACGGTATGTGGGACAGATGAAGTAGAATGCATACGATCTGTAATCGGGGTATGTAAGCAGAGTTTTACGTAAGGTGACTAGTCGTTGTTTTCTCAAAACACTAGAACAGCCTCGATTTCAAAGAGAAACACAGCTGCTAAGTGCAAGAGCTACAGCTCCTACGTACAAGAGCTACAGCTCCTACGTTCAAGAGCTACAACTCCTATGTACAAGAGCTACAACTCCTATGTACAAGAGCTACAACTCCTATGTACAAGAGCTACAACTCCTATGTACAAGAGCTACAACTCCTATGTACAAGAGCTACAACTCCTATGTACAAGAGCTACAACTCCTATGTACAAGAGCTACAACTCCTATGTACAAGAGCTACAACTCCTATGTACAAGAACAACAGCTCCTACGTTCAAGAGCTACAGCTCCTATGTATAAGGGTAACACAGCTCCTAGTTATAACGAAACTTCAATCGTATTGTAAAGTAAAAAGCTGGAAACGAAAACAACTTCAAAATGTTTTTTCAGGTCTTGTTTAAAATCTCATCATGTTTCAAGTGTCTGGTATTGATTGGTCTCTGAACCTATCAGAATGTGATCAAAACAAATACCTTTTGTCAACGGTACAACATACACATTTTAAGTGGTCAGTGGTACAACATACCCATTTTAAGTGGTCAACGGTACAACATACCCATTTTAAGTGGTCAATGGTACAGCATACACATTTTAAGTGGTCAATGGTACAACATACACATTTTAAGTGGTCAGTGGTACAACGTACACATTTTAAGTGGTCAGTGGTACAGCATACACATTTTAAGTGGTCAATGGTACAACATACCCATTTTAAGTGGTCAATGGTACAGCATACACATTTTAAGTGGTCAACGGTACAACATACCCATTTTAAGTGGTCAATGGTACAGCATACACATTTTAAGTGGTCAACGGTACAACATACCCATTTTAAGTGGTCAATGGTACAGCATACACATTTTAAGTGGTCACTGGTACAACATACCCATTTTAAGTGGTCAATGGTACAACATACACATTTTAAGTGGTCAACGGTACAACATACCCATTTTAAGTGGTCAATGGTACAGCATACACATTTTAAGTGGTCAACGGTACAACATACCCATTTTAAGTGGTCAGCGGTACAACATACCCATTTTAAGTGGTCAACGGTACAACATACCCATTTTAAGTGGTCAGCGGTACAACATACCCATTTTAAGTGGTCAACGGTACAACATACCCATTTGAAGTAGTCAACGGTACAACATACCCATTTTAAGTGGTCAATGGTACAGCATACACATTTTAAGTGGTCAGTGGTACAACATACCCATTTTAAGTGGTCAGCGGTACAACATACCCATTTTAAGTGGTCAGTGGTACAACATACCCATTTTAAGTGGTCAGCGGTACAACATACCCATTTTAAGTGGTCAACGGTACAACATACCCATTTGAAGTGGTCAACGGTACAACATACCCATTTGAAGTGGTAACGGTACAACATACCCATTTTAAGTGGTCAACGGTACAACATAACCATTTTGTGTGATGTCAATTGTATATGACATTATGGACACAAGCTAGAAAAAAAAAGACTGAAATTAATATCGAAAAAGAATTGCATTCGAATACTATTGGTGTGTTTTTTTCTGGTTAGCTAAACACAAAAAACAACAAAAAATAAATAAAATCTGCAAATTATTCTATACAAAATAAAGATTTCTTCTATTTACTTTAAATCCACACTGAAACCGACACCCCATACTGTTAGTTAATCACAGAATAAACTTGTATTAAGAGCACGTGATGTTGTAGTGGCTAATTGGTGAGTGATTAAACGGGCATTTTGATAATTGTGACGTAAACGGAAGTTGTTATGTAGAAAATTGTATTGGAACCGGAAGTGGATAGTCTTTGATGTTGCTAAAGCATTAAATCGTCGTTACCAAATAGCACCAATATCATCACAAGATTGAGCATTAAATCGTCGTTACCAAATAGCAACAATATCATCACAAGATTAAGCATTAAATCGTCGTTACCAAATAGCAACAATATCATCACAAGATTAAGCATTAGATCGTCGTTACCAAATAGCAACAATATCATCACAAGATTAAGCATTAAATCGTCGTTACCAAAAAGCAACAATATCATCACCATATAAAGCATTAAATCGTCGTTACCAAATAGCAACAATATCACAAGATTAAGCATTAAATCGTCGTTACCAAATAGCAACAATATCATCACAAGATTAAGCATTAAATCGTCGTTACCAAATAGCAACAATATCATCACAAGATTAAGCATTAGATCGTCGTTACCAAAAAGCAACAATATCATCACCATATAAAGCATTAAATCGTCGTTACCAAATAGCAACAATATCACAAGATTAAGCATTAAATCGTCGTTACCAAATAGCAACAATATCATCACAAGATTAAGCATTAAATCGTCGTTACCAAATAGCAACAATATCATCACAAGATTAAGCATTAAATCGTCGTTACCAAATAGCAACAATATCATCACAAGATTAAGCATTAAATCGTCGTTACCAAATAGCAACAATATCATCACAAGATTAAGCATTAAATCGTCGTTACCAAATAGCAACAATATCATCACAAGATTAAGCATTAAATCGTCGTTACCAAATAGCAACAATATCATCACAAGATTAAGCATTAAATCGTCGTTACCAAATAGCAACAATATCATCACAAGATTAAGCATTAAATCGTCGTTACCAAATAGCAACAATATCATCACAAGATTAAGCATTAAATCGTCGTTACCAAATAGCAACAATATCATCACAAGATTAAGCATTAAATCGTCGTTACCAAATAGCAACAATATCATCACAAGATTAAGCATTAAATCGTCGTTACCAAATAGCAACAATATCATCACAAGATTAAGCATTAAATCGTCGTTACCAAATAGCAACAATATCATCACAAGATTAAGCATTAAATCGTCGTTACCAAATAGCAACAATATCATCACAAGATTAAGCATTAAATCGTCGTTACCAAATAGCAACAATATCATCACAAGATTGAGCATTAAATCGTCGTTACCAAATAGCAACAATATCATCACAAGATTAAGCATTAAATCGTCGTTACCAAATAGCAACAATATCATCACAAGATTAAGCATTAAATCGTCGTTACCAAAAAGCAACAATATCATCACCATATAAAGCATTAAATCGTCGTTACCAAATAGCAACAATATCATCACAAGATTAAGCATTAAATCGTCGTTACCAAATAGCAACAATATCATCACAAGATTAAGCATTAAATCGTCGTTACCAAATAGCAACAATATCATCACAAGATTAAGCATTAAATCGTCGTTACCAAATAGCAACAATATCATCACAAGATTAAGCATTAAATCGTCGTTACCAAATAGCAACAATATCATCACAAGATTAAGCATTAAATCGTCGTTACCAAATAGCAACAATATCATCACAAGATTAAGCATTAAATCGTCGTTACCAAATAGCAACAATATCATCACAAGATTAAGCATTAAATCGTCGTTACCAAAAAGCAACAATATCATCACCATATTAAGCATTAAATCGTCGTTACCAAATAGCAACAATATCATCACAAGATTAAGCATTAAATCGTCGTTACCAAATAGCAACAATATCATATCAACGCCAAATAAAGCATTAAATCGTCGTTACCAAAAAGCAACAATATCATATCAACGCCAAATAAAGCATTAAATCGTCGTTAACAAAAAGCAACAGTATCATATCAACGCCAAATAAAGCATTAAATCGTCGTTACCAAATAGCAACAGTATCAACGCCAGTTAAAGCATGTAGTGTTCAGAAATTGAGCATTACTCATCCGGTTGCATAATTAAATATGTTGGTCCATTCGAATAAGTCTTAACATTTATAAACATCTTTTAAAAAATTATACAAGATAAAGGATAAGACTACACATTTATTTTAGTCACTTAATAGCACATTGTACCATGAATGAATGTCCTCACACTAAATGGAATTTTAAGTAGTGATAGCTACTGAAAAAAGATAGGTTGTATCTAATCTAGTTTGCTAAACCTAAGCTCGACCTTAGCCCTAACCTAACCCAACCTTAACAAAAAAACTCTAACCTATCAACGTACATGGATCGCATTTTCTGATTATTTGTAAACACTACAGTTTTACTTGCAGAAACATTGTTTCGTCATCTATTTTAATTTCTTGTTACAAATATTTTTTTTAAAAACCCACAAATGTGACAAATTAAAACATTAAAAACGTGTTTAAAATCATTTAGCTAACGTCACAGTTCGAGTCAGTCAGCCTCTAACGTCACAGTTCGAGTCAGTGAGCCTCTAACGTCACAGTTCGAGTCAGCCTCTAACGTCACAGTTCGAGTCAGTCAGCCTCTAACGTCACAGTTCGAGTCAGTGAGCCTCTAACGTCACAGTTCGAGTCAGTCAGCCTCTAACGTCACAGTTCGAGTCAGTCAGCCTCTAACGTCACAGTTCGAGTCAGTCAGCCTCTAACGTCACAGTTCGAGTCAGTGAGCCTCTAACGTCACAGTTCGAGTCAGTCAGCCTCTAACGTCACAGTTCGAGTCAGCCTCTAACCTCACAGTTCGAGTCAGTCAGCCTCTAACGTCACAGTTCGAGTCAGTCAGCCTCTAACGTCACAGTTCGAGTCAGTCAGCCTCTAACGTCACAGTTCGAGTCAGTGAGCCTCTAACGTCACAGTTCGAGTCAGTCAGCCTCTAACGTCACAGTTCGAGTCAGTCAGCCTCTAACGTCACAGTTCGAGTCAGTGAGCCTCTAACGTCACAGTTCGAGTCAGTCAGCCTCTAACGTTACAGTTCGAGTCAGTCAGCCTCTAACCTCACAGTTCGAGTCAGTGAGCCTCTAACGTTACAGTTCGAGTCAGTGAGCCTCTAACGTCACAGTTCGAGTCAGTCAGCCTCTAACGTCACAGTTCGAGTCAATCAGCCTCTAACGTCACAGTTCGAGTCAGTGAGCCTCTAACGTCACAGTTCGAGTCAGTCAGCCTCTAACGTCACAGTTCGAGTCAGCCTCTAACGTCACAGTTCGAGTCAGTCAGCCTCTAACGTCACAGTTCGAGTCAGTCAGCCTCTAACGTCACAGTTCGAGTCAGTCAGCCTCTAACGTCACAGTTCGAGTCAGTGAGCCTTTAACGTCACAGTTCGAGTCAGTCAGCCTCTAACGTCACAGTTCGAGTCAGTGAGCCTCTAACGTCACATTTCGAGTCAGTGAGCCTCTAACGTCACAGTTCGAGTCAGTGAGCCTCTAACGTCACAGTTCGAGTCAGTCAGCCTCTAACGTCACAGTTCGAGTCAGCCTCTAACGTCACAGTTCGAGTCAGTGAGCCTCTAACGTCACAGTTTGAGTCAGTCAGCCTCTAACGTCACAGTTCGAGTCAGCCTCTAACGTCACAGTTCGAGTCAGTGAGCCTCTAACGTCACAGTTCGAGTCAGTCATCCTCTAACGTCACAGTTCGAGTCAGTGAGCCTCTAACGTCACAGTTCGAGTCAGCCTCTAACGTCACAGTTCGAGTCAGTGAGCCTCTAACGTCACAGTTCGAGTCAGTCAGCCTCTAACGTCACAGTTCGAGTCAGTCAGCCTCTAACGTCACAGTTCGAGTCAGTCAGCCTCTAACGTCACAGTTCGAGTCAGTCAGCCTCTAACGTCACAGTTCGAGTCAGTGAGCCTCTAACGTCACAGTTCGAGTCAGTCAGCCTCTAACGTCACAGTTCGAGTCAGTGAGCCTCTAACGTCACAGTTCGAGTCAGTGAGCCTCTAACGTCACAGTTCGAGTCAGTCAGCCTCTAACGTCACAGTTCGAGTCAGTGAGCCTCTAACGTCACAGTTCGAGTCAGTCAGCCTCTAACGTCACAGTTCGAGTCAGTGAGCCTCTAACGTCACAGTTCGAGTCAGTCAGCCTCTAACGTCACATTTCGAGTCAGTGAGCCTCTAACGTCACAGTTCGAGTCAGTGAGCCTCTAACGTCACAGTTCGAGTCAGCCTCTAACGTCACAGTTAGAGTCAGTGAGCCTCTAACGTCACAGTTCGAGTCAGTCAGCCTCTAACGTCACAGTTCCAGTCAGTCAGCCTCTAACGTCACAGTTCGAGTCAGTGAGCCTCTAACGTCACAGTTCGAGTCAGTCAGCCTCTAACGTCACAGTTCGAGTCAGTGAGCCTCTAACGTCACAGTTCGAGTCAGTGAGCCTCTAACGTCACAGTTCGAGTCAGTCAGCCTCTAACGTCACAGTTCGAGTCAGTCAGCCTCTAACGTCACAGTTCGAGTCAGTCAGCCTCTAACGTCACAGTTCGAGTCAGTGAGCCTCTAACGTCACAGTTCGAGTCAGTGAGCCTCTAACGTCACAGTTCGAGTCAGTCAGCCTCTAACGTCACAGTTCGAGTCAGTGAGCCTCTAACGTCACAGTTCGAGTCAGTGAGCCTCTAACGTCACAGTTCGAGTCAGTCAGCGTCTAACGTCACAGTTCGAGTCAGTCAGCCTCTAACGTCACAGTTCGAGTCAGTGAGCCTCTAACGTCACAGTTCGAGTCAGTCAGCCTCTAACGTTACAGTTCGAGTCAGTCAGCCTCTAACGTCACAGTTCGAGTCAGTGAGCCTCTAACGTCACAGTTCGAGTCAGTCAGCCTCTAACGTCACAGTTCGAGTCAGTCAGCCTCTAACGTCACAGTTCGAGTCAGCCTCTAACGTCACAGTTCGAGTCAGTGAGCCTCTAACGTCACAGTTCGAGTCAGTGAGCCTCTAACGTCACAGTTCGAGTCAGCCTCTTACGTCACAGTTCGAGTCAGTGAGCCTCTAACGTCACAGTTCGAGTCAGTCAGCCTCTAACGTCACAGTTCGAGTCAGTGAGCCTCTAACGTCACAGTTCGAGTCAGTCAGCCTCTAACGTCACAGTTCGAGTCAGTGAGCCTCTAACGTCACAGTTCGAGTCAGTCATCCTCTAACGTCACAGTTCGAGTCAGTGAGCCTCTAACGTCACAGTTCGAGTCAGTCAGCCTCTAACGTCACAGTTCGAGTCAGTGAGCCTCTAACGTCACAGTTCGAGTCAGTGAGCCTCTAACGTCACAGTTCGAGTCAGTCAGCCTCTAACGTCACAGTTCGAGTCAGTCAGCCTCTAACGTCACATTTCGAGTCAGTCAGCCTCTAACGTCACAGTTCGAGTCAGTGAGCCTCTAACGTCACAGTTCGAGTCAGTGAGCCTCTAACGTCACAGTTCGAGTCAGTCAGCCTCTAACGTCACAGTTCGAGTCAGCCTCTAACGTCACAGTTCGAGTCAGTGAGCCTCTAACGTCACAGTTCGAGTCAGCCTCTAACGTCACAGTTCGAGTCAGTCAGCCTCTAACGTCACAGTTCGAGTCAGTGAGCCTCTAACGTCACAGTTCGAGTCAGTGAGCCTCTAACGTCACAGTTCGAGTCAGCCTCTAACGTCACAGTTAGAGTCAGTGAGCCTCTAACGTCACAGTTCGAGTCAGTCAGCCTCTAACGTCACAGTTCGAGTCAGTCAGCCTCTAACGTCACAGTTCGAGTCAGCCTCTAACGTCACAGTTCGAGTCAGTGAGCCTCTAACGTCACAGTTCGAGTCAGTCAGCCTCTAACGTCACAGTTCGAGTCAGTCAGCCTCTAACGTCACAGTTCGAGTCAGTCAGCCTCTAACGTCACAGTTCGAGTCAGTCAGCCTCTAACGTCACAGTTCGAGTCAGTGAGCCTCTAACGTCACAGTTCGAGTCAGTGAGCCTCTAACGTCACAGTTCGAGTCAGTCAGCCTCTAACGTCACAGTTCGAGTCAGTCAGCCTCTAACGTCACAGTTCGAGTCAGTGAGCCTCTAACGTCACAGTTCGAGTCAGTGAGCCTCTAACGTCACAGTTCGAGTCAGTCAGCCTCTAACGTCACAGTTCGAGTCAGTGAGCCTCTAACGTCACAGTTCGAGTCAGTCAGCCTCTAACGTCACAGTTCGAGTCAGTGAGCCTCTAACGTCACAGTTCGAGTCAGTCAGCCTCTAACGTCACAGTTCGAGTCAGTCAGCCTCTAACGTCACATTTCGAGTCAGTGAGCCTCTAACGTCACAGTTCGAGTCAGTGAGCCTCTAACGTCACAGTTCGAGTCAGCCTCTAACGTCACAGTTAGAGTCAGTGAGCCTCTAACGTCACAGTTCGAGTCAGTCAGCCTCTAACGTCACAGTTCGAGTCAGTGAGCCTCTAACGTCACAGTTCGAGTCAGTGAGCCTCTAACGTCACAGTTCGAGTCAGTCAGCCTCTAACGTCACAGTTCGAGTCAGTGAGCCTCTAACGTCACAGTTCGAGTCAGTCAGCCTCTAACGTCACAGTTCGAGTCAGTCAGCCTCTAACGTCACAGTTCGAGTCAGTGAGCCTCTAACGTCACAGTTCGAGTCAGTCAGCCTCTAACGTCACAGTTCGAGTCAGCCTCTAACGTCACAGTTCGAGTCAGTCAGCCTCTAACGTCACAGTTCGAGTCAGTCAGCCTCTAACGTCACATTTCGAGTCAGTGAGCCTCTAACGTCACAGTTCGAGTCAGTGAGCCTCTAACGTCACAGTTCGAGTCAGCCTCTAACGTCACAGTTAGAGTCAGTGAGCCTCTAACGTCACAGTTCGAGTCAGTCAGCCTCTAACGTCACAGTTCGAGTCAGTCAGCCTCTAACGTCACAGTTCGAGTCAGCCTCTAACGTCACAGTTCGAGTCAGTGAGCCTCTAACGTCACAGTTCGAGTCAGTGAGCCTCTAACGTCACAGTTCGAGTCAGCCTCTAACGTCACAGTTCGAGTCAGTGAGCCTCTAACGTCACAGTTCGAGTCAGTCATCCTCTAACGTCACAGTTCGAGTCAGTGAGCCTCTAACGTCACAGTTCGAGTCAGTCAGCCTCTAACGTCACAGTTCGAGTCAGTCAGCCTCTAACGTCACAGTTCGAGTCAGTCAGCCTCTAACGTCACAGTTCGAGTCAGTCAGCCTCTAACGTCACAGTTCGAGTCAGTGAGCCTCTAACGTCACAGTTCGAGTCAGTGAGCCTCTAACGTCACAGTTCGAGTCAGTCAGCCTCTAACGTCACAGTTCGAGTCAGTGAGCCTCTAACGTCACAGTTTGAGTCAGTCAGCCTCTAACGTCACAGTTCGAGTCAGTGAGCCTCTAACGTCACAGTTCGAGTCAGTGAGCCTCTAACGTTACAGTTCGAGTCAGTGAGCCTCTAACGTCACAGTTCGAGTCAGCCTCTAACGTCACAGTTCGAGTCAGTGAGCCTCTAACGTCACAGTTCGAGTCAGCCTCTAACGTCACAGTTCGAGTCAGCCTCTAACGTCACAGTTCGAGTCAGTGAGCCTCTAACGTCACAGTTCGAGTCAGTGAGCCTCTAATGTCACAGTTCGAGTCAGTCAGCCTCTAACGTCACAGTTCGAGTCAGTGAGCCTCTAACGTCACAGTTCGAGTCAGTCAGCCTCTAACGTCACAGTTCGAGTCAGTCAGCCTCTAACGTCACAGTTCGAGTCAGTGAGCCTCTAACGTCACAGTTCGAGTCAGCCTCTAACGTCACAGTTCGAGTCAGTGAGCCTCTAACGTCACAGTTTGAGTCAGTGAGCCTCTAACGTCACAGTTCGAGTCAGTGAGCCTCTAACGTCACAGTTCGAGTCAGTCAGCCTCTAACGTCACAGTTCGAGTCAGTGAGCCTCTAACGTCACAGTTCGAGTCAGTGAGCCTCTAACGTCACAGTTCGAGTCAGTGAGCCTCTAACGTCACAGTTCGAGTCAGTCAGCCTCTAACGTCACAGTTCGAGTCAGCCTCTAACGTCACAGTTCGAGTCAGTGAGCCTCTAACGTCACAGTTCGAGTCAGTGAGCCTCTAATGTCACAGTTCGAGTCAGTCAGCCTCTAACGTCACAGTTCGAGTCAGTGAGCCTCTAACGTCACAGTTCGAGTCAGTCAGCCTCTAACGTCACAGTTCGAGTCAGTCAGCCTCTAACGTCACAGTTCGAGTCAGTCAGCCTCTAACGTCACAGTTCGAGTCAGTCAGCCTCTAACGTCACAGTTCGAGTCAGTCAGCCTCTAACGTCACAGTTCGAGTCAGTGAGCCTCTAACGTCACAGTTCGAGTCAGTCAGCCTCTAACGTCACAGTTCGAGTCAGTGAGCCTCTAACGTCACAGTTCGAGTCAGTGAGCCTCTAACGTCACAGTTCGAGTCAGTCAGCCTCTAACGTCACAGTTCGAGTCAGTGAGCCTCTAACGTCACAGTTCGAGTCAGTCAGCCTCTAACGTCACAGTTCGAGTCAGTGAGCCTCTAACGTCACAGTTCGAGTCAGTGAGCCTCTAACGTCACAGTTCGAGTCAGTCAGCCTCTAACGTCACAGTTCGAGTCAGTGAGCCTCTAACGTCACAGTTCGAGTCAGTCAGCCTCTAACGTCACAGTTCGAGTCAGTGAGCCTCTAACGTCACAGTTCGAGTCAGTCAGCCTCTAACGTCACAGTTCGAGTCAGTCAGCCTCTAACGTCACATTTCGAGTCAGTGAGCCTCTAACGTCACGGTTCGAGTCAGTGAGCCTCTAACGTCACAGTTCGAGTCAGCCTCTAACGTCACAGTTCGAGTCAGTCAGCCTCTAACGTCACAGTTCGAGTCAGTGAGCCTCTAACGTCACAGTTAGAGTCAGTGAGCCTCTAACGTCACAGTTCGAGTCAGTCAGCCTCTAACCTCACAGTTCGAGTCAGTCAGCCTCTAACGTCACAGTTCGAGTCAGTGAGCCTCTAACGTCACAGTTCGAGTCAGTCAGCCTCTAACGTCACAGTTCGAGTCAGTCAGCCTCTAACGTCACAGTTCGAGTCAGTGAGCCTCTAACGTCACAGTTCGAGTCAGCCTCTAACGTCACAGTTCGAGTCAGTGAGCCTCTAACGTCACAGTTAGAGTCAGCATCTAACGTCACAGTTCGAGTCAGTCAGCCTCTAACGTCACAGTTCGAGTCAGCCTCTAACGTCACAGTTCGAGTCAGTGAGCCTCTAACGTCACAGTTCGAGTCAGTCATCCTCTAACGTCACAGTTCGAGTCAGTCTCTAACGTCACAGTTCGAGTCAGTGAGCCTCTAACGTCACAGTTCGAGTCAGTGAGCCTCTAACGTCACAGTTCGAGTCAGTGAGCCTCTAACGTCACAGTTCGAGTCAGTGAGCCTCTAACGTCACAGTTCGAGTCAGCCTCTAACGTCACAGTTCGAGTCAGTGAGCCTCTAACGTCACAGTTCGAGTCAGCCTTTAACGTCACAGTTCGAGTCAGCCTCTAACGTCACAGTTAGAGTCAGTGAGCCTCTAACGTCACAGTTCGAGTCAGTCATCCTCTAACGTCACAGTTCGAGTCAGTCAGCCTCTAACGTCACAGTTCGAGTCAGTGAGCCTCTAACGTCACAGTTCGAGTTAGTGAGCCTCTAACGTCACAGTTCGAGTCAGCCTCTAACGTCACAGTTCGAGTCAGTGAGCCTCTAACGTCACAGTTCGAGTCAGTCAGCCTCTAACGTCACAGTTCGAGTCAGCCTCTAACGTCACAGTTCGAGTCAGTGAGCCTCTAACGTCACAGTTCGAGTCAGTCATCCTCTAACGTCACAGTTCGAGTCAGTGAGCCTCTAACGTCACAGTTCGAGTCAGTGAGCCTCTAACGTCACAGTTCGAGTCAGTGAGCCTCTAACGTCACAGTTCGAGTCAGTGAGCCTCTAACGTCACAGTTCGAGTCAGTGAGCCTCTAACGTCACAGTTCGAGTCAGCCTCTAACGTCACAGTTCGAGTCAGTGAGCCTCTAACGTCACAGTTCGAGTCAGCCTCTAACGTCACAGTTCGAGTCAGCCTCTAACGTCACAGTTCGAGTCAGTGAGCCTCTAACGTCACAGTTCGAGTCAGTGAGCCTCTAATGTCACAGTTCGAGTCAGTCAGCCTCTAACGTCACAGTTCGAGTCAGTGAGCCTCTAACGTCACAGTTCGAGTCAGTCAGCCTCTAACGTCACAGTTCGAGTCAGTCAGCCTCTAACGTCACAGTTCGAGTCAGTCAGCCTCTAACGTCGCAGTTCGAGTCAGTCAGCCTCTAACGTCACAGTTCGAGTCAGTCAGCCTCTAACGTCACAGTTCGAGTCAGTGAGCCTCTAACGTCACAGTTCGAGTCAGTCAGCCTCTAACGTCACAGTTCGAGTCAGTGAGCCTCTAACGTCACAGTTCGAGTCAGTGAGCCTCTAACGTCACAGTTCGAGTCAGTCAGCCTCTAACGTCACAGTTCGAGTCAGTGAGCCTCTAACGTCACAGTTCGAGTCAGTCAGCCTCTAACGTCACAGTTCGAGTCAGTGAGCCTCTAACGTCACAGTTCGAGTCAGTGAGCCTCTAACGTCACAGTTCGAGTCAGTCAGCCTCTAACGTCACAGTTCGAGTCAGTGAGCCTCTAACGTCACAGTTCGAGTCAGTCAGCCTCTAACGTCACAGTTCGAGTCAGTGAGCCTCTAACGTCACAGTTCGAGTCAGTCAGCCTCTAACGTCACAGTTCGAGTCAGTCAGCCTCTAACGTCACATTTCGAGTCAGTGAGCCTCTAACGTCACAGTTCGAGTCAGTGAGCCTCTAACGTCACAGTTCGAGTCAGCCTCTAACGTCACAGTTAGAGTCAGTGAGCCTCTAACGTCACAGTTCGAGTCAGTCAGCCTCTAACGTCACAGTTCGAGTCAGTCAGCCTCTAACGTCACAGTTCGAGTCAGTGAGCCTCTAACGTCACAGTTCGAGTCAGTCAGCCTCTAACGTCACAGTTCGAGTCAGTCAGCCTCTAACGTCACAGTTCGAGTCAGTGAGCCTCTAACGTCACAGTTCGAGTCAGCCTCTAACGTCACAGTTCGAGTCAGTGAGCCTCTAACGTCACAGTTAGAGTCAGCATCTAACGTCACAGTTCGAGTCAGTCAGCCTCTAACGTCACAGTTCGAGTCAGCCTCTAACGTCACAGTTCGAGTCAGTGAGCCTCTAACGTCACAGTTCGAGTCAGTCATCCTCTAACGTCACAGTTCGAGTCAGTCTCTAACGTCACAGTTCGAGTCAGTGAGCCTCTAACGTCACAGTTCGAGTCAGTGAGCCTCTAACGTCACAGTTCGAGTCAGTGAGCCTCTAACGTCACAGTTCGAGTCAGTGAGCCTCTAACGTCACAGTTCGAGTCAGCCTCTAACGTCACAGTTCGAGTCAGTGAGCCTCTAACGTCACAGTTCGAGTCAGCCTCTAACGTCACAGTTCGAGTCAGCCTCTAACGTCACAGTTCGAGTCAGTGAGCCTCTAACGTCACAGTTCGAGTCAGTGAGCCTCTAATGTCACAGTTCGAGTCAGTCAGCCTCTAACGTCACAGTTCGAGTCAGTGAGCCTCTAACGTCACAGTTTGAGTCAGTCAGCCTCTAACGTCACAGTTCGAGTCAGTCAGCCTCTAACGTCACAGTTCGAGTCAGTGAGCCTCTAACGTCACAGTTCGAGTCAGTCAGCCTCTAACGTCACAGTTCGAGTCAGTGAGCCTCTAACGTCACAGTTCGAGTCAGTGAGCCTCTAACGTCACAGTTCGAGTCAGTCAGCCTCTAACGTCACAGTTCGAGTCAGTCAGCCTCTAACGTCACATTTCGAGTCAGTTAGCCTCTAACGTCACAGTTCGAGTCAGTGAGCCTCTAACGTCACAGTTCGAGTCAGCCTCTAACGTCACAGTTAGAGTCAGTGAGCCTCTAACGTCACAGTTCGAGTCAGTCATCCTCTAACGTCACAGTTCGAGTCAGTCAGCCTCTAACGTCACAGTTCGAGTCAGTGAGCCTCTAACGTCACAGTTCGAGTCAGTCAGCCTCTAACGTCACAGTTCGAGTCAGTCAGCCTCTAACGTCACAGTTCGAGTCAGTGAGCCTCTAACGTCACAGTTAGAGTCAGCATCTAACGTCACAGTTCGAGTCAGTCAGCCTCTAACGTCACAGTTCGAGTCAGCCTCTAACGTCACAGTTCGAGTCAGTGAGCCTCTAACGTCACAGTTCGAGTCAGTCATCCTCTAACGTCACAGTTCGAGTCAGTCTCTAACGTCACAGTTCGAGTCAGTCTCTAACGTCACAGTTCGAGTCAGCCTCTAACGTCACAGTTCGAGTCAGTCAGCCTCTAACGTCACAGTTCGAGTCAGCCTCTAACGTCACAGTTCGAGTCAGTGAGCCTCTAACGTCACAGTTCGAGTCAGCCTCTAACGTCACAGTTCGAGTCAGTGAGCCTCTAACGTCACAGTTCGAGTCAGCCTCTAACGTCACAGTTCGAGTCAGTGAGCCTCTAACGTCACAGTTCGAGTCAGTGAGCCTCTAATGTCACAGTTCGAGTCAGTCAGCCTCTAATGTCACAGTTCGAGTCAGTGAGCCTCTAACGTCACAGTTCGAGTCAGTCAGCCTCTAACGTCACAGTTCGAGTCAGTGAGCCTCTAACGTCACAGTTCGAGTCAGTGAGCCTCTAACGTCACAGTTCGAGTCAGTCAGCCTCTAACGTCACAGTTCGAGTCAGTCAGCCTCTAACGTCACAGTTCCAGTCAGTCAGCCTCTAACGTCACAGTTCGAGTCAGTCAGCCTCTAACGTCACAGTTCGAGTCAGTCAGCCTCTAACGTCACAGTTCGAGTCAGTGAGCCTCTAACGTCACAGTTCGAGTCAGTCAGCCTCTAACGTCACAGTTCGAGTCAGTGAGCCTCTAACGTCACAGTTCGAGTCAGTCAGCCTCTAACGTCACAGTTCGAGTCAGTGAGCCTCTAACGTCACAGTTCGAGTCAGTGAGCCTCTAACGTCACAGTTCGAGTCAGTCAGCCTCTAACGTCACAGTTCGAGTCAGTGAGCCTCTAACGTCACAGTTCGAGTCAGTGAGCCTCTAACGTCACAGTTCGAGTCAGTGAGCCTCTAACGTCACAGTTCGAGTCAGTCAGCCTCTAACGTCACAGTTCGAGTCAGCCTCTAACGTCACAGTTCGAGTCAGCCTCTAACGTCACAGTTCGAGTCAGTGAGCCTCTAACGTCACAGTTAGAGTCAGCATCTAACGTCACAGTTCGAGTCAGTCAGCCTCTAACGTCACAGTTCGAGTCAGCCTCTAACGTCACAGTTCGAGTCAGTGAGCCTCTAACGTCACAGTTCGAGTCAGTCATCCTCTAACGTCACAGTTCGAGTCAGTCTCTAACGTCACAGTTCGAGTCAGTGAGCCTCTAACGTCACAGTTCGAGTCAGTGAGCCTCTAACGTCACAGTTCGAGTCAGTGAGCCTCTAACGTCACAGTTCGAGTCAGTGAGCCTCTAACGTCACAGTTCGAGTCAGCCTCTAACGTCACAGTTCGAGTCAGTGAGCCTCTAACGTCACAGTTCGAGTCAGCCTCTAACGTCACAGTTCGAGTCAGCCTCTAACGTCACAGTTCGAGTCAGTCAGCCTCTAACGTCACAGTTCGAGTCAGTGAGCCTCTAACGTCACAGTTCGAGTCAGTGAGCCTCTAACGTCACAGTTCGAGTCAGCCTCTAACGTCACAGTTCGAGTCAGTGAGCCTCTAACGTCACAGTTCGAGTCAGTCATCCTCTAACGTCACAGTTCGAGTCAGTCTCTAACGTCACAGTTCGAGTCAGTGAGCCTCTAACGTCACAGTTCGAGTCAGTCAGCCTCTAACGTCACAGTTCGAGTCAGTGAGCCTCTAACGTCACAGTTCGAGTCAGTGAGCCTCTAACGTCACAGTTCGAGTCAGTGAGCCTCTAACGTCACAGTTCGAGTCAGTGAGCCTCTAACGTCACAGTTCGAGTCAGTCAGCCTCTAACGTCACAGTTCGAGTCAGTGAGCCTCTAACGTCACAGTTCGAGTCAGCCTCTAACGTCACAGTTCGAGTCAGCCTCTAACGTCACAGTTCGAGTCAGTGAGCCTCTAACGTCACAGTTCGAGTCAGTGAGCCTCTAATGTCACAGTTCGAGTCAGTCAGCCTCTAACGTCACAGTTCGAGTCAGTGAGCCTCTAACGTCACAGTTCGAGTCAGTCAGCCTCTAACGTCACAGTTCGAGTCAGTGAGCCTCTAACGTCACAGTTCGAGTCAGTCAGCCTCTAACGTCACAGTTCGAGTCAGTCAGCCTCTAACGTCACAGTTCGAGTTAGTCAGCCTCTAACGTCACAGTTCGAGTCAGTGAGCCTCTAACGTCACAGTTCGAGTCAGTCAGCCTCTAACGTCACAGTTCGAGTCAGTGAGCCTCTAACGTCACAGTTCGAGTCAGTCAGCCTCTAACGTCACAGTTCGAGTCAGTGAGCCTCTAACGTCACAGTTCGAGTCAGTGAGCCTCTAACGTCACAGTTCGAGTCAGTCAGCCTCTAACGTCACAGTTCGAGTCAGTGAGCCTCTAACGTCACAGTTCGAGTCAGTCAGCCTCTAACGTCACAGTTCGAGTCAGTGAGCCTCTAACGTCACAGTTCGAGTCAGTCAGCCTCTAACGTCACAGTTCGAGTCAGTCAGCCTCTAACGTCACAGTTCGAGTCAGTGAGCCTCTAACGTCACAGTTCGAGTCAGTCAGCCTCTAACGTCACAGTTCGAGTCAGTGAGCCTCTAACGTCACAGTTCGAGTCAGTGAGCCTCTAACGTCACAGTTCGAGTCAGTCAGCCTCTAACGTCACAGTTCGAGTCAGTGAGCCTCTAACGTCACAGTTCGAGTCAGTCAGCCTCTAACGTCACAGTTCGAGTCAGTGAGCCTCTAACGTCACAGTTCGAGTCAGTCAGCCTCTAACGCCATAGAGCAGTGGACTGTGCTCGACTGAAGTCACTAAAACTGTCGGTGGCGAAGACAAAATACCAAGGCCAAGAACAAATATTTACTATATAGACGACCAGCCTGAATGTCTGAAAGGGTAGTATACTGGTTTATTATATATACATATATATATATATATATATATATATATATATATATATATATATATATATATATATATATATATATATATATATGAGTGCATATGCAAATTCTTTAAGGTTCATAAAAACGATTGGTGTATAAACCTAGAGTTTGTGCTGTAACTTGTCCTTCGATCATCTCGGTTATGTGTCCCCCACAAGTATAAAAGAGAGACCTAAAGTCTGTAGAGCGCCCTCCTGTAGTGACGCCCATGGGTGGTGGTATGGAACCTTTAATGGCACCTCTGTCAGACGATGGTTTAAGATCGTGATGTACAAGAACGTGGTGTGGGGTCGATGTTTAACTTTATGGTCCGTACTACGAACATGATGGACCGATAAAATTTGGACAGGTTTACAAATTTTGACGTGTTTAGCATTGCAATTTTGTATTGGGTGTGGTGTTTTATAGGGTGTGGTGTTTTATAGGGTATGTTGTTGTATAGGGTGTGGTGTTTTATAGGATGTGTTGTTGTATAGGGTGTGGTGTTTTATAGGATGTGTTGTTGTATAGGGTGTGGTGTTTTATAGGATGAGTTGTTGTATAGGGTGCGGTGTTTTATAGGATGCATTGTTGTATAGGGTGTGGTGTTTTATATGGTGTGGTGTTGTATAGGGTGTGTTGTTGTATAGGGTGTGGTGTTGTATAGGGTGTGTTTTTGTATAGGGTGTGTTGTTGTATAGGGTGTGTTTTTGTATAGGGTGTGGTGTTGTATAGGGAGTGTTATCTTATAGGGTGTGTTGTTGTTATTGGATGCGATATCTTCTTTGGCGCGGTGTCTTATAGGATGTGGCGTCGTATCACCATCATGGTTTCCAGTTTGTGCTGAAGAAAGGGGACAGATGAAATAAAGTCCATATATTACATTGAACTTGGCATTATGCGCAGCCGCCTTTACTTTTCCCTAACATGAGTTAGGTACCAATCAGAGCAGAGTAGACTCAGTGACGTTCCACTGACTTGAACCCGGATTCGAACTCGAGACTCTCGGGTTAGCAGTTTGGCTCCATCGCTAAACTACGTTGTGCTGTCTTATAGTAATATCTTATTGGATGTGTTATTGGATGCGACGTCTTCCTGGTGTGGTGTCTTACACAGTGTGGTGTCTTGTTTGGTGTAATGTTTTATATGGTATGGTGATTTATAAGTTGTGGTATTTCGCAGGATGTGTTGTTTTATAGGTTGTGCTGACCTGTCATCAAAGGGCGAATATCCAACTTAAACTCTTTCTTCAGATGGGAAGTAATTAGGTTTCATGGAAAAGAAATTATGAAACAAGATTTTTTCAGGCTCCCCCGTTGCTAATGTAGATTGGAAAAAACAAATTTCGTTGAATGAAATTAAGGTTTCTAAATCATAAATTTAGATAAGCTAATGCTCGGCAATCTACAGTTATTAATATTGTAAATGTGTTTATCTCTGTCGATTATGAGGTCGGCTAGTCTGAATAGGGTAAGAAGTGTATGTGACGCAAAATTATCTCTCTAAATTTTCGTATATACATACACACGTACATACCAATAATTATTAATATATGGATTAGTTAGTATAGCCGTCTTTTTTAGTTTACAAATTTAAAATTTAAAAAATTGAATTTTATTTTTTGTTTAAAAAGCACATCAAACAGACCAAATAATATTTTAAATAAGCCCCCCCCCCCCCCACCCCCCCTCCCATACACACACACCTCATTAAATACAACTATGACTTCTTCCATGACTTTTTAGTTCACTCATCTCCCCCTCCCCTAAGACATAAAATTATGACTGATTCTATGACCTTATAGCCCCCCCCCCCCTTCCTCGACCTCCTTACCTTCCATGAAACTAACTTCTAACATTATCACATGGGTTCTATGTCAAGTAGCCCATACACGACTGTATGTTGTTATATGTTTTCCTGCAACTCTCACGTTCCACAGCTGGGTTGGTTGCGTTGTTTTCCTCTAATCTAGAGGGTAAACATGAGCTAAGTACTCTCTCACCAATCTCCTGGGGGCAACGTTGGTGCGATGACTTGCTCACTCATACACGATCCATTTTTCGTGTATTGATGAACTCATCATACTCTATCCCCCCGACATGCAACAATGGATGCGCCAAATGGTCTACGTCGCAGAATCAATTGGAGGTAAATGTGAAATTGGATTATAGTACGGCCACAACCTTCATTGTACGATAATTTACCTGTATTTTAACCGTTTACATACCTGCATTTTAACCGTTTACATACCTGTATTTTAACCGTTTACATACCTGTATTTTTACCGTTTACATACCTGTATTTTTACCGTTTACATACCAGTATTTTTACCGTTTACATACCAGTATTTTTACCGTTTACATACCTGTGTTTTTACCGTTTATATACCCGTATTTTTACCGTTTACATACCTGTATTTTTAACTGTAACATACCTGGATTTTTACTAATAATATACTAAATTTACCGATAATACATCTGTAATATAATACCGATAGTATACTTGCATTTTACCTATTATACACATGTATCGTCACTAATAATATACCTGAATTAACCGATAACACATCTGTTTTTTTTACCGAAAATATACCTATATCTTGACCGAAAATACACCTATATGTTTAAAGGATTTATATATATATATATATATATATATATATATATATATATATATATATATATATATATATATATATATATATATATATATATATAAACGAGTCGACTATTTTAGCTAGTTAGAAACGTATGTGTAATAGTTTGTATTCTTATTAATATTTACAAATGTCTATCACAGATTGGAAAGCTTTTTTCAATACAAAATGTAATGACCCAAACTTGGAAGACACACGGATAGAAGCGGCGGTGTTTGGTATTGATTACATTGCGCCATCGTTAACTAGTTTTGATTTTTAATAATGAGCGTTGTTTATGCTGTTAAATTTTTTTAAACAATTAAATTAAAACGAGCACTCAACTTCTGGAGAACAGACGTCAAAGGGAATTGTGGGAACAGGGACATGTTAAAAAGCTTTTTTTCAGGAACAAACAAAATGTTAGGGGATATTGCCAGGAGTGGTTTGTTGTGCAGATCTGATAAAAATGAAACACCAGCCGGTTAACGCCAGGTTAGCACCTGGTTAGCACCAGGTTAGAACCAGACTAGCACCAGTCTAGCACCAGGCTAGCACCAGGTTAGTACCAGGTTAGCACCAGACTAGCACCAGGCTAGCACCAGGTTAGTACCAGGTTAGAACCAGACTAGCACCAGTCTAGCACCAGGCTAGCACCAGGTTATTACCAGGTTAGCACCAGACTAGCACCAGGCTAGCACCAGGTTAGTACCAGGTTAGAACCAGACTAGCACCAGTCTAGCACCAGGCTAGCACCAGGTTAGTACCAGGTTAGCACCAGACTAGCACCAGGCTAGCACCAGGTTAGTACCAGGTTAGCACCAGGTTAGCACCAGGTTAGTACCAGACTAGCAAAAGATTAGCACCAGTCTAGCATCAGGTTAGCACCAGACTAGAACTAGACTAGGGCCAGACTAGTACAAGACTAGCACCAGACTAGCACCAGGCTAGCACCAGGTTAGCACCAGGCTAGCACAAAATGAACATCAGGAGAACGCCAGTTCGATATGAGGTAGCACCTGGTTATACTCAGGTAAACAGTGGCTACACCCCAGACAAACAGCAGATCAACATTAGGTTATCAAGATAATCCCACGGCAGGTCAGAGGTCAATGAGACAACCAGTCTGATGGCACGTGTGGAGGGGGGGGGGGGGGGGGGGGGCTTGTTGCGCGTGACTTAAGACAATGCTGACCATCCAGACTGATTAATTTTGGCGTTGTTTTTTCAAGTTTAAAACGTGGATGATTTCAATATTGCGATACATGTATACGCAAAAACTTTTGACACATCCTATTTATTTTTTCCATGTTACACATCTCCTCTCGCCCCTTCCCTCCCCCCCCCCCCCCCTCCTCATCTAAAATTATTGTCCCTGATATCTGAACTCTCCCCTGGGTGCTGATGCTGGAGTTAAATTCGTAGATAAAAAAGATAACAAAATGAAAACATTTAAAGAAGAGCCTGAAAATTCGGGCCCCATTACCTACATCGGAATAAAATACATCAGGCATAATTGATTGGTTTATCTCAATAGGTAATCGATATAGGGACGTGGAAGTCTGATATTGCAGGTAAAGTAGAGTTGAGGAAGTATTGATATGTTTTATTCATTCGGTTTTTATTTTAAATTTGGCCGCGATGATGTGATCGAACCTAATGTGACCATTCCTTACAACGAGAACTTCAACAAATACTTCCACTGCGCCCCAACTAGCGAACCCCCCCCCAAAAAAAAATAACTATATCACATACATATATATATATATATATATATATATATATATATATATATATATATATATAATATCCTCTAGCCGTCCCGGCCAGGCCTTGCGCTGGCATTTGAGGTAAAAGTTATTTGTAAAGGGCCGTGACTTGTGTTTTCATTAAGCCGCATATGGGTTGGGTGTGTGGGGGAGGGTGTGGGTGTATGTGTCACTTCCCCGGAGTCAAACCAAAAAAAAACTATTTAGCAGAGGAGTCAAAAATAAAATCCACAAACGAAAAACAAAACATTGCGCATGCTGTGAATGAATATAGCTAGAAACATGTATGTTTTTAATTTTCAATTCCAATTATGTTTTGAAAATTAAATGCTTCATTCTATTTCTATTCACTGGCGCACATACTCCCATGCAGTATCATAAGGCGGGGGATTGGTGGTGCGGGCTGCACAGGGTGGCACTTATGGGTGGGGCGGGGGGGGGGGTGACGCCAAAATAAATAGCTATCCAGAAACCGTTTATTTCATTTAGTGTAATCAGAGTAGTGGGTTTCAAAGTTTAATTTAATCACGTAATTAAAATACGGAAGTTCAAAATTTTGAAAAAATATAACCTACAGAAATAAAAAAAAATATTAGTTTCAATAGGAATTTTTTTTTAAATACCATCTAAAGAATGTAGTCTAGAGAAATTATAATCAGCAGAAAAATATAACATGCAGAAGGGGAAAAACTTTATCCAGAGGAATGGACAAAAATTTATCCAGAGGAATGGACAAAAATTTATCCAGAGGAATGGACAAAAATTTATCCAGAGGAATGGACAAAAATTTATCCAGAGGAATGGACAAAAATTTATCCAGAGGAATGGACAAAAATTTATCCAGAGGAATGGACAAAAATTTATCCAGAGGAATGGACAAAAATTTATCCAGAGGAATGGACAAAAATTTATCCAGAGGAATGGACAAAAATTTAACATACAGAAGGAACACAAATCCTGACTTGGACAAAAAACCTCCAACCCAACTCTCTAGTTTTTCGACGCCACTTCAAAAAACCGTCACTTAATCTAGATTTAAACGGCTAGATATCATCTCACACCCTTTCAAGACGTTATGTACAAAACAAGATACACGAAAAAGGGGGATGGCAAGTTAACGATCACGATGAGAACGGAGACGACGATGACATAAATATGACCATTTTCCTCATCAAGGGTGCTGTCACAAGGGGAGGAAACTCTCGTCATTTTACGCGCGTCCTGCACCAGAGTCGTACCAGCAAGGGGAGGCCACTGTCAGCCAGAGTTCATGCCCCTGCGTGTTTATCATCCTGCTTGAGTGAGATATGGGCAGAGCGAAGGAAAACGGTGTCAGTGGCGTTGTGGATGGATGTTATGCTGATTTATTTACATCGCATATTGTGTAACCTGTTTGGTGGTTTGGACTTTAAAAACAACATACAACAGACAGAAATATCAATTTTACTGGTCGAAACAATTGTTGAAAAAACTAATGTTCTAAAAGTTTGATTAATATTTGAATCGATCAAAAAGCATTTTGATTTCATTTTTTCCCTTACATTGCTTATCTATGGGATTAAAACAGAATGTTAACTAGACTCCTGAATGAAAATTATTAGTTGTGGCTATATGTAGGGCATGGTGGGATACTTCTGTTTGTTGAATGGAATTTTTTAAATTAATTATTTTAATTCAATAATAAGCTTTTTAAGTTAAGCTTGGTTTGATATTCATTAAAATAAGTACTGTAGCGAATGGAAAGAATTTGTTTAACACACAAACTAATAAAAACTGGAAATGAAAATACAAAAGATATTTATGTTTCCAGCAAATATGGATTTGTACGATATATTTAATGCTGCTATACACTGATTTGTAACATTTTTCAATAATATATACACAGAAATTAACTACAATGTATTAACTTTTTTTTAAAATATGGATTTTCTATTTTCACGTAGTTAGATGCTCATTAGAATCACTGCTTCAAAATTCAATTTAACATATTTTCTGCCAAGTGCTGCATAACTACGTGACTTAAATCCAGCCTTTGTGTCGATATGTTTTTTTCACGATCGAATCTTCACAATATAAACTTAAACAAAGGGTTTGAATTAAATTAAATATTATATCTCAGCTAAAAAGTCACAAAACCAACAATTTTAATTTTAAAATAAACCAGTTTACACACGCAATATGTCTCTAAACTATTCTTCTTCCCCTGCCTGAAGTAGGGACTAAAATAATCAGTGTTAAGGTTTACGCATCAGGTCAATTTAAACAGCTCATCTAGCAGCCATATTTGACAATTATAGCGGTAAAAATGTGACTTCCGCACTTTTAGCACTTAGCTCGTCAAATATTTTAATTTCTTGAGCCGATGAATTATTCTGCACCCATTTTTTTTTTAATCGCGACACAGGGGAGATAACCTCAAACTCTGTCAGTTGTGGAATGGTGGTGGGGGGTGGAGTATATGCGCTTGTCAGTGAGCCGATGATGCGGTAGGATACCAGGACAGATGTAAGTATCATGATAAACTGCAAAGGAGTACGCCTAACACTAAAAATAAAATCCCCAGTATCCCCCCCCCCTCCATTAAGCTGAGACGCCCATGTTTTCTGTGTGTTGAGATTCTACACGTGCTGATTCAGTGTGTAGTTGTAGGCCTACGTGTTTCAACATAAGACATTCATCTACTATAGTTTGTACGTTTTAAATTTTAAAAGTCAGTTGTAATAAAATGTGAGAAAGGAGGGTGGTGTATTTTAAAGGGAGACAGCTACACTCATCCTTATTTAAAATGGAAGGAAGTGGGGATATATTAGCAGGGAGCCGGCTACACCCTCCCTCCTATAAATTTAAAAAGGGAGGAAGTGGGGCCATATCAACAGGGAGCCGGCTACCCTCTACTTCCAACAAAAAGGACACCCCCCACAAGACCGTTATAGTCACTGAAGTATCCAGTCTCTGACCCCCCCCCCTCATACACAAGCTAAAAAACGGTCGTATGACGTCATAGCCCTCTAGACGAGTCGTTTGACCACGAACAAGTTGTTCTTTACTTACGCCTGGCCTGAAGTGGGGATAGGGTGGAGAAACTGGGCGACAAAAGGACAGAACTTGTCAAATTTGGAAGTTTTCTACTTTTACTTTTGTACTTTTAATAAGACAGTCTTTATTTTTACCATTTATGAGATTTTAATCCTATGTAGCGGCGCAAGTTTAGTTTTATTATAAGGTGATTTTTAACGTGCGATTTTATTATTTGATCATTAGCGTCCTTAATTATACAAGGCTGTAATTTGTCCATTTGGTTACAAGTGGTGAGGTCAAAGGACAATTGGTACACGGCGTGATTAGATGACTAAGTAGGTGGTTTGTTCAGTGTATGGTTAGGTGACTAGTTAATTTGTTCAGTGAATGATTAGGTGACTGTGTGATTAGGTCACTGTGTGATTAGGTCACTGTGTGATTAGGACACTGTGTGATTAGGTCACTGTGATTAGGTCACTGTGTGATTAGGTCACTGTGTGATTAGGTCACTGTGTGATTAGGACACTGTGTGATTAGGACACTGTGTGATTAGGTCACTGTGATTAGGTCACTGTGTGATTAGGTCACTGTGTGATTAGGTCACTGTGTGATTAGGTCACTGTGTGATTAGGTCACTGTGTGATTAGGTCACTGTGTGATTAGGTCACTGTGTGATTAGGTCACTGTGTGATTAGGACACTGTGTGATTAGGACACTGTGTGATTAGGTCACTGTGTGATTAGGTCACTGTGTGATTAGGTCGCTGTGTGATTAGGTCGCTGTGTGATTAGGTCGCTGTGTGATAAGGTCACTGTGTGATTAGGTCACTGTGTGATTAGGTCACTGTGTGATTAGGTCACTGTGTGATTAGGTCACTGTGTGATTAGGTCACTGTGTGGCAGGGTCACTGTAAGATTAGATCACTGTATGATTAGGTCACTGTGTCATTATCTCAATAGTTTAATAAGTCATTATCTAATTATAATCGCTGCAATAAGATCATTTTTATTAGGTCACTGTGGGATCAGGTCATTTTCTGATAAGATCCCAGTGATTAGGTCACCGTGTCATTTAAACCCAGTTGCCACCACACTCTCCACAAGTCTTTGATCTTATTCTTGCCGTATAACCAGATTTTGAGCTGGACTGATTCGCTTTATTAACTCGCCTCCTTTCTTTTTTTTTAAACCAGCATCGTTGGTTGATTCCTATCGTGGAGAAATCTTTCAAAGAGATGAAACTCCTGGTGGTAGGGGTTGGGGTTGTTGGTTGGGGGTCGGGGGGGAGGAGTCACAAGTGTCAACATAGGTTGGCACGTGAGAGATCAAATTCATAAGCTCCCCCTGGCGGAATTCAAGTCGATTTGTTTCGTTTGATTTTGCTGAAGGTCAATTTGTTTCGGTCGATTTGGTGAAGGTCAATTTATTTCTGTGGATTTCAGAAAGGTCAAGTTGTTAATGACTCTCGTACGTATAAATGGTTTTGGTGTTTCCATTTTTTTGCATATATATACATTAAATTAAATTTCAATATATATATATATATATATATATATATATATATATATATATATATATATATATATATATATATATATATATATGGTGACAGGACAAATGATCTCAGACAAAATATCTCAGACAAAATATCTCACGGACAAATGATCTCAGGACAAATGATCTCAGGACAAATGATCTCAATGACAAATGATCTCACGGACAAAAGATACCAGGACAAAATATATCAGGACAAAAGATACCACGGACAATTGATCTCAGACAAAATATCTCAGACAAAATATCTCACACCTAAATTTTAATAGTGTATTGGGTGATTTTAGTTGAACATTTTTTATTAACTGTCGTATGGTTTTGTTTAATATGTTTGATATTGTTTATAGGCCTAAATGATAATTGTAAGAAATATTTGCCGTATAAATTTATCATATTGCACTTTTAAAATTGTATATTGCATTTTAAAAGTAGGATTATTACTATAGAAGATTAAAGAAATTGTTCGATAGACAGCGTAGGCGGGCTTGCCAAACATGAGACAATCCAACCATGTCAGGTGGACGAAACTAGATCAAAGAGGATGAAATAACAATAAAGACACCTCAATATCAAGGTGGCCGCCCGCTTTGATGGCAGAGACATGCCTTAAGGGAAAGACATCCTTCCTCCATGAACTATACAACTAACACCAAAATTCAATAGTTAAGCGTCAGTCACACCTTAGTGATCAGGTGACAAATGCTTTTTTAAGACAAATAGCGGTCATCGCGGAGTTAGAACATATCGAGCAAGAGTTCAAACAATACATGATCACATAGTATTCGAGAGATGTAATCATAACGATGTACTGTCAGCAAAGAAACGTAAACGTTATGTTTGTGTTGATCATGCAATAAAAACAATAGTTTAACGTTACAAACCTGAAGACCAATTCACATTTAAAACAAATATTTCTCGTGTTTTGAACCTTAATGTAGTATAACTACCGTTACTTTGTTTTATACATTATCATTTATCATACCTTTCAGGCTAAAGGAGAAAGTTTGTTTTAATTTTGATTTTTTCAAATCAAAGGCCATTACAAAGATTAAGTTAAATAAATCTTTTGATGGTTTGTTAAGTTTAACAAATTCATTCTATTCACAATTATGATGCGTAAAGAAAATAAACAAAACCATATTGACAGTCAATTAAAAAAAAAATTTCAAATCAACTAAAATCATTGTACAAACTATCAAAATTTTGCCTTGAGATATTTTGTCTGAGATATTTTGTCTGAGATCATTTGTCCGTGATATCATTTGTCCTGATATATTTTGTCCTGGTATATTTTGTCCTTGAGATCATTTGTCCTTGAGATCATTTGTCCTGAGATCATTTGTCCTGAGATCATTTGTCCGTGAGATATTTTGTCTGAGATATTTTGTCTGAGATCATTTGTCCTGAGATCATT
The DNA here is from genome assembly GCF_028476545.2 of Physella acuta. NCBI lineage: Eukaryota > Metazoa > Mollusca > Gastropoda > Physidae > Physella > Physella acuta. Next base: position 53,840 of record NW_026732014.1, read on the forward strand.
TGTCATGGAACCATATATATATATATATATATATATATATATATATATATATATATATATATATATATGTGTGTGTGTGTATATATATATATATATATATATATATATATATATATATATATATATATATATATATATGTGTGTGTGTGTGTGTGTATATATATATATATATATATATATATATATATATATATACATACATATACATATTTATTTATATGAGACTCCCCTCTCTAGCAGGAGGCTGCATACTTCGCCTTTGTAATTGTTGCCAGAATCTGTTTTAAGATTTCCATGTTCTCGTCGCCTAAATTGTCTGCTTCTATATACCAATCTCAATCACAAACCGTTTCACCTGTCAGTAAACTTCACACTTGCAGTCAGTTGATAAGTGACAACAGCTGTTTATGTAAATGCCGGCCTTAGAAGTAAACGTTACACTATTTCAATTTGAGCTAGAAAATCTACTATGGTCGCCGTAGACAGCGATTCTTTAAGATATTTTTCGCTGACGAGGCACTTACATTTTCTGGTGGAAGGGAAAGGGCGGATACTGGCAAGTTAAAGTATTTATTTTCTATGCTAAGTATGTATTTTTCTAGTTCTTCTGTGGGGGAGGGGGTGGACGGGTTCCGGGGGGTGGGGGGGGGGGCAGTGCCCCCTCCCCTTCCTTCCACTACCAAGTTACATGAAAGAAACTCGGTCAACAGAAGCTATCACGTTATAGTGACATCTCCTTTATCTATGCTGCTATTTCACACACCCAACGATCTAAAGATCACACATCTCTCAAAGAGCATTCATCTATGCAACGATAAACGATGAATGATCTAGCTTGAACAATAAAAAAAATATTTTGGGCCAGATTAAATTTTAAAATTAAAACCAGCCCACTCAATCTTCATCTACCAACAGTTGCGATTTTTTTTTTATCTCTTCCAGAGGATAGCAATTCGCCTCTGTTTTTTGTGAGCCATTTGTTCTGGCGCTGATGTGTGCAATTTAGTTTAGCGGAGTTTTGTCGAAGGCCGGTAGCTTATTGCATGCAATATATTTAATACGGCATGTTGCATGCTATATATTTAATGCGACATAGTGCATGATGTATATTTAACGCGGTATATAGCATGATATATATTTAATGAGATATAGTGCACGCTATATATTTAATGCGGTATAGTGCTTGCTATATTTTTAATGCAATATAGTGCATGCTATATATTTAATGCGACATATTGCATGCTGTATATTTAATGCGGTATGTAGCATGCTATAGATTTAATGCGGTATGTAGCATGCTATAGATTTAATGCGGTATATAGCATGCTATATATTTACTGAGGTATATTGCATGCTATATATTTAATGCGACATATTGCATGCTGTATATTTAACGCGGTATTTAACATGATATATATTTAATGCGATATAGTGCACGCTATATTTTTAATGCAATATAGTGCATGCTATATATTTGATACGACATAGTGCATGCTATATATTTAATGCGGTATATTGCATGCTATATATTTAATGCTGCATATTGCATGCTGTATATTTAATGCGGTATAGTGCATGCTATATATTTAACGCAGTATAGTGCATGCAATATATTTAATGCGACATATTGCATGCTATATATTTAATGCTGCATATTGCATGCTGTATATTTAATGCGGTATAGTGCATGCTGTATATTTAATGCGGTATAGTGCATGCTATATATTTAACGCGGTATAGTGCATGCAATATATTTAATACGGCATGTTGCATGCTATATATTTAATGCGGTATAGTGCGTGGTATATATTTAATGCAACATAGTGCGTGCTGTATATTTAATGCGACATAGTGCATGCTTTATATATATAAGGCGGTATAGCGCAAGCAATATATTTAAGACAACGTATTGCGTGCATCGTACTTTATGCAACATACTGTACTGTGTAATATATACCCGCTAAAATTTTAAAATAGTCGTAAGGTAAAAATATAGAGGTCTGCTGACTACGCAAAACATTTCTTTTATATTTTTGAGAATAGGCTTGAAAAGTCTATGTAATCATTTTTTTTAAATAAAGCCGCTTGGGAACCATCGATTTCACTTCATATTTTTTTATTGAACATGAGCCGTTGAAAAACCTTTTTGAGTTATTTTATCAATTCCAATATTTTAGTAAACCTTACCCAACCCCTCCTTGAAGTGGCCAGGGAAAGTAAAACAATGAAAGTCACAACAATTTTTTCCATGATAAAATACACAAAAGCGGTCAATGGGGTATAGCCTAGTAGTTTATTTATATTAAGTAATATACCACCCCCTATCACCACTACACCATATTGTTTTTAATTCACAAGTATATTTTGATGTTCTCAAAACTTTTCCCCGATATGTACTGGTTACTGATATCTGAATGTTCATCAAAAATTTGAAAGTCAATTCATGGACTAAAAATAGTAAGTTCTTTACGTACAAATATTGATTTATTCTTTCACAAATGGTAAATGTAATCACGTGATTATAACCAGCGGCCATATTGACCTCAATATCCCTACACCTTTAAAAAAATTCTTTTATATGAAGCCCATAGGTTTGGTGCGCAAATTTTTTTTACAAAACCAAACCTTATGTAGTACTTTATTTTTCACCGCCGAAGTTCAGCTCTAACCCAATCCTAACCAATTCAATATAAGTTTATAGTTTTATTTCCACGCCCCCCCCCCTCCCCTCCTCCAACTGCTGTGTAGTTTTAAACGACCGAGACGTCCGTCCCCTTAAACTCAGGGATTGTAAACTTTTAGCCTTAAGCTTCCCTCGACTAGACGCCCTACCTGACCTAGCCGATACCACTGGTCAAACCAATCCCTGTTAGTTCATTATTCGCTCGATAAATATTCAAATTTTATCGATCTACGGAGATGAATCAACTCGACAAAGTCTCGCGCGCCTCGTCCTCTAATCTCGGATTAAAATTATATTCAGAAACCTGATTTCAAGAAGTGATGTTGGAATATTTTTAGAATTCTGTATTTTAGCATCGGTGTTTAAAAGTAAAAGACACGTGTTAATTATGTGTAAAAAGTCGTATGTTAGTCTCGATAAGTAACATATTAACTGAATATATTTGTTGAATTTTCTACTAAGGGTAACGGTCTTTCAACTGTTGTATAGTTTTAGGGGACGTCCGTAAATGACGTCACACTCGTAAGGGGGGAGGGGTCCGTAATTTTGTGACGTTGTGTGATAAGGGAGGGGGGTCATACGTCACACTTTTGCAGTATAAAAAAGCAATGTTAGAAAACGAATTTCGCGTTTTAGAAAACAGTTTAAATAAATTGTAATAGGAATTGATTAAAGTACTCTATGTTGACAGTTCAAACAAGATTTTTGAAAAATATCCATGTTTTAAGAAAAGTTCAACTGCAATTTTGAGGGGGGATTGTCGGCTGAGGTGTGACGTCATTTTATGGGAGGGGGTCTGGCTTTTGTGACGATGTGTGACGGAGGGGGGAGGTCAAAATCATCAAAAAAGCGTGACGTAATTTATGGATGACCCCCTTAGACTGACGTGTTTTGGCTGAGAAAGTGGCTGTATTGTGGTATATTTTTTTGTGGTATATTTTTCTGTGGTATATTTTTTTGTGGTATATTTTTCTGTGGTATATTTATCTGTTGTGTTGTTTATTTTGGCAGTCGGGTTCGGAACTTTATCCTGTTTGATATTTATTGTATTGATTAGTCTGTCTTGTTCTGAACGTCTTATATTTGTCTTGTCTCTAAATCTCTTTTGTGTTCTCGCGGTCTTAATTGTCTTGTCTTGATTTAGCTGTCTCGTGCTAACCTAATGTTCTGTTGTGCACAGATTCTCATATCTCTTTCACCTAAGAAAACATTGGCTCCAATGTTTTGTTGTCTACAGATCTTCATATCTTTCACCTAAGAAAACATTGAGCAGGAACTTACTGGAGGTAAACTAATTCATCAAAAGCCATACCCAGTCAGTTCAACTAACCGTGACGGATGTAAAGTTCCCTTTCAAACCTGACGGTCTATAGGGCAAGTGAAGTAGAGTTCACTTGTTTCTGTGACCTTGGCATATGTAGAGATAGTGTGGTCAGCACTATGCCCAGCCGCCTTTACTTTCCCTAACGTGAGTTAATTACCCATCAGAGCTGGGTGGACTCAGGGACGGTCTACTGACTTGAACCCGGATTCGAACTCGAGACTTAACTGTTAGCAGTCCAGCTCTCTATCGCTAGACCATGAAGGATGTATGAGATATAAAAAAAATTTAAAAAAATATATTCACCAACAACAGCAATTAGACCTTTTTAAAGACGTATTTTAAAATAACTTAATGTTGGTATCGATTTTGGCATTAAAATTTTCAGTAAAAATAAATAAGTATTCGATAAAAAAGTAATTTAATATGACGGTTAATTGGTTTAAAACCGTCACATGCTGACAATTTGAATTAAAAAAATGCTCCACGTAATTTAGGATTAAACGTTCTCAAGGTTAATAAATTTATTTTTTTTTTTAAGAATATACTTCGTAAAATTTACCTACTTTTTTTTTAAATTTTTTTTTAAAAGATGGTGGCTTAGACACGGCTAGAATGTCTATAGTTGCCATGGCAACCACCGGGTTACTCATAACGAAAGCACAGAGGTCCATGACTCTCTTCCCCACCTTGCCTGTAACCCCCGTCCCGCCGAACCTCTCTGACCCCCCGTCCCCATCCCTCTCTGAACCCCTTCCTCACACCCCCCCCCCCCCCCCCCCCGGGGTGAAACGGCACCTGCAGTAAATGTTTCCGCTCAGCTGTCCCCCCAAATGATAGGTTGACGCCCCGCGCGACACGTGACTCTGGGATGATCAGCGACCGTGAGCGGTCAGCGCACGCGCAATTACACCTGATCTCCACGCGCCAGCAATCAAGTCCCGGCTAATCAAAAGCCGATCAGCTCGCTCGTCTGCTTCAGCTGAATATGTAGTCAGCTGGGTTTTTCTACACCAGCTACATTGGTATCTATGTCTACATGAAGATATATATATATATATATATATATATATATATATATATATATATATATATATATATATATATATATATATATATATATATATATATATATATATATATATATATATACTAGCCGTCCCGGCCAGACCCTGCTTTGGCCTCTGTGAAAAGCTTACCTGTAAAGGACCATGACTTGTATGTTTATTAAGCAGCATATAACCGGCATTGCCCGGGTTTAGGAAATATATTACTTTACAAACTAACCATAACAAAAACAACAAAACAAAAACCTTAACACAAAAAAAAACGCAAACATGACACAAACACAAACGCAAACACAAATACAAATAGAAACGCAAACACAAACAAAACCACAAACGCAAACTCAAACTCAGAAATAAAACACAAACGCAAACGAAAACACAAACACACAAAAAATCCAAATTATATATTAATAATACATAAATTTATATATTTATATATATATATATATATATATATATATATATATATATATATATATATATATATATATATATGGAGAGATAGAGGGAGAGAAAGAGAGAGAGAGAGAGAGAGAAAGAAACTGGACAAAGTTCCCTAGAAAATATTTCAGGACAACATAGTACAAAATAGCCAAAGACAAAATTTCCCAGGACAATTGTTATAGACATAAAGCCTAATGGTCGCAGTAAAGGTGCATAACAAATTGACACATAATCCTAAATTGTGTGGGAAGAGATCACTTCCAGCATTACACGTAAGAACGAAGAAGAAGAAGTAGCCATAATGATGAACAAATGGCATAAAAAAATTAGCCACATTGTCGCCGGATGGTAGATGTCTTAGAGAAAACAAATCAAATGGTCGCCATAACAACAGGCGCTCTTCGTGGTTGACCAAAGGAATTGAAACTAGACACATTGTTGGTGCAATTATTGACAAAAAGCCTTGCAAAAATAATCATTGTATTAACGGAATAATGAACCATCTACATAAACTCCGTTGAAACTACAGATACAGCGGTGTGTGCCAACTTCTATCTAGCTAGAGCTGTACCAACCTGTATCTAGCAAGAGCTGTGCCAACCTGTATCTAGCTAGAGCTGTGCCAACCTGTATCTAGCTAGAGCTGTGCCAACCTGTATCTAGCTAGAGCTGTGCCAACCTGTATCTAGCTAGAGCTGTGCCAACCTGTATCTAGCTAGAGCTGTGCCCACCTGTATCTAGCTAGAGCTGTGCCAACCTGAATCTAGCTAGAGCTGTGCCAACCTGTATCTAGCTAGAGCTGTGCCAACCTGTATCTAGCTAGAGCTGTGCCCACCTGTATCTAGCTAGAGCTGTACCAACCTGTATATAGCAAGAGCTACGACAAGCTGTGAAGAATGTACTAGAAGTCTAGTCTTGACGCTTCCAGAAATGAATTTGTTAGCCGGAGTTTCACCCGATCGACACGAGTTGTGGCCCTCGACTGAAAAATTTTAAAATGTCCCAAATGCGAATTGAGACCGTTTACGTACGCTGCAAAAATAAAACTCATGAAGTGTAGGGTCGAGGTGGGGGTCACTTTTTTATATAAAAGCCGTATAAAAATACTTTGTGTAAGGGGGATTCCGGAAGACAGATATATAAAAATTAGCCTAAAGTATCGGCGGGTCCGGGGGAGTGAGGGGGGGGGGGGGGGGGGGGCGCTGGAGCAGCACGAGACGGGAATTAAATGACCGGAACTTTCTAAGTGATTGCGGATTATCGTTCTTACCGGAAATGAATCTGAACTCTCTGAGTGCTATGATAGTGTGCTCCCGTGAAATCTCGCGTGCCGCCCTTTGATCCGAGAATATTTGTCTCCCCTTTGATCCAGGAGTATTTGCCCCCCCCCCCCCCCCCCCACCCCATTAAGCTACAAACGTTTCTGCAATATTCCACTTGTATTTTATTGAGTTCTTTTCTGACGCTTCACTTTACGACCAGATTTTGGGGGTCAAATCTTGAACTAAAGATTCGAGATTCGAACTTTGCTTTGCTGCAGCGGCTCGCCACTTAAAACAGCCTCCGTTTATTTGACTTCCGGCTGGTGCAGACGTGACGTCATGTATGGCTTCTCATTTATTTGGCGGTCAATCGTATTTCTTGTCTATCCTTCTATCTTTCTCTTCTTTGCCTATCCCCCCCCAACCCCCCCCCCCCCTCACCCCTTGCACTTTTTTTTTAACTTACGAGAAATTGTATACATGTAAATAAGTGAAGTCCCATTTCACATCTGGTGGTCTGTAGTGCAGATAAAGTAGAGTCCACCTGTTTTGTTGACGTATTGTTTTGTCCTGGTATCTTTATTGTCCACGACTAGAACAAGGTACCCATTAAAGCTGAGTGGACTCAGTAGCTTCTTCTTACATACGAGAGCCTAAGAAAATAAAATGAAAGTTTAATCAAGCCATACCCTAATTTAAGTCAAGGTAGCAACTGCTGGGAATGTATGTAGCAAGGGGACTCACTTCAACTAAGCCCAGGTTTTACAACTATTTGGTCAGTAACATATATGTGTCAACACTAGCTTATGTGTGTGTAGTTCTAGTATGTACTTGTGTTTTGTATGTAGATATGTTTTATACGTGTGTTGATGAATTGAGGTCTTTTGTGTGCGTGTGTTCGTGTATGTAGGTTTAGTACGTATATGAGGTCATGTATGCAGGTCTAGTACATACATGTGTTTTTGTATGTCGATCTTTTACGTTCGTCGTGTGTTTGTGTATGTAGATCTAGTACCTATATGTGCTTTTGTCTGTAGATCTTTTGCTCTTTTACGATGTCGTGTGTTTGTGTATGTCTGACAAGATCCATTTATTTGTTATTATATTGAGTATTGGTAAAATTGTGATTAATTTCATTGCTATATTATTAATATTAGTAGTAGTAATAGTATTTGTAGTACTAGTAGTAGAAGTAGTAGTAGTAGTAGAAGTAGTAGTTGTAGAAGTAGTAGTAGTAGTAGCAGTAGTAGTAGAAGTAGTTGTTGTTGTTGTAGTTGTTGTTGTTGTTGTTGTTGTTGTTGTTGAAGTAGTAGTAGTAGTAGAAGTAGTAGTAGTAGTTGTTGTTGTTGTTGTTGTTGTAATAATACTAGTAGTAGTAGTAGTAGTAGTTGTTGTTGTTGTAGAAGTAGTAGTAGTATTTGTTGTTGTAGTAGTTGTTGATGTAGTAATACTAGCAGTAGTAGTAGTAGTAGTAGTAGTAGTAGTAGTAGTAGTAGTAGTAGTAGTAGTAGTATTAGTCGTAGTAGTAGTGGTATGACCAAAAATGTATCGATTATTCTAATGTCAGGAGAAACACATGACCAATGTCACTATTATGTTAATGTCGTGATAAATCATGCTCCATAGCTGTATGTCTTTATTTGTAATGTATGTGTCTGCCTGTTTATGACACTGTGATAGCGCTACGTCATCTCCGTTCACATTGATACGGGTCTAATCTTGCCGCTGATCTAGTGGTGTCCACACCTCTTGGTGTCCACACCTAATGGTGTTTATATCACACGTCCTTAAACTGTCCTGTCTTATCCAGCAATTTCCTCATCTTGTTTATGTCCATCTCAATGTCCTATGTCCTACTCAGATCCTGTCGTGGCCTCAGGACACGGAGGAAGTGTCTAAACTGCCCTAAGCGTTCAATGATTTAATGGGCCCTTTGTTAACTTCCCATGATCCTGTCGAACAACAGCTGATCATGACCAGACCGGGAATTCCCGAAAAACGCCAGATAAATTTTCCCGAAAGACGAGCGCTGCATCGTTTATCCTGCTTTCGCTTTGGTCAACATATGAACGGAGGAGTGCAATGTAAAGTGCGATGATGGGGAGAGGTGGGGAGATTTTTTTTTTACTGCTTGCTTTGATGAGCAGAGAGGAGACATTTTTGTATGGTTGACTGCACGCAGGCAGGTTAAAAGTTGAGTGAGGACATCATTTGGGAGGGGCCATCATTCAGCAGGGGACATCATTCAGGATATCCAGTGCGAAGAAAAAAAAGCTTAGCAGCCTTTTAAAACGTGTATCTGGAGTCAAAAAGTAGAAGTTTAAAATTATAGTGTAAGAAAATTATACGTTAAATTTTGAAGAATTTTGTGGAAAAAAAAAAACGTTCTGCTAAAATTTCATTTTAATTTCAAAAAGATATTTTTAAACAAAAATTAATTACACGTTAATGGTAGTAACAGCGATGCGCAAATATTGCACGGTTAGATGACAAAAGGATCAGATTTGCTGCAGATATCCATTTTTTTAAAGATATAATTAAATTGGGTCAATACATTGGAATCGTAACTCGTCAAGTGGATATTTTAATTATAAATCAAAAATAATTTGAAGTGATAGGATTATAGTTTTGAGATCAGCAAGATAAATTTCAAAAAGAGGATTTGTTGGACATTACGAAATAATAAAAAAAATCAATGATCATATGTTTGTTTTTTTATCCTAAATTTCAGATAAGATTTCCGGCTTTATCTCAGTATTTAGACAGGCATAAGACACGAAACGTGTGCTGATAGTCAGTCAACGGAAACAAGGAAGTAAGCGGGACACACGTAGAATCATGCGTCACGTTTAGAGGCTGACAGTCTATGGAACTAGCCGGCTCTACTTTACCTGCCTACCGTCAGAGCTGGATAGACTCTGGAACTACTGAGGACAGGGATCCGAACTCATGAGTTTCGCGTGAACAGGAAGCTTCTGTTCTGCCTGGCCCCCCCTAAAGAAGGCGTTACCGGGCATAGAGCTGACCAAGCTATCCCTTTATGTACCGAGATCAAGTGGACTCTCTATCAGAGGCGTAGCGACCCTTCCCGGCGCCCGAGGACAAACTTTCAATTTGGCGCCCCCCTCGGGAGCAAATTTTCGATTTGCACCCACCCCCCTCAAACTATTTATAATTCAAAAATGCAGCTAAAATGACATTTTAATTTTTTTTTACCACCCATTTTGACGCCCCCTAAGGTCGGCGCCCGGGGACATATGTACCCCCTCCCCCCCCCCCCCCCATCGCTACGCCTCTGCTCTCTATCATCTACCCTAATGACCTTCGGGTCCAGATGTGTTCACTTTCTGACATTGAATTAGTATGTGATAATCCATCGAGATATGGTGACGAAATATTTTAGCCATGACGCCTTGGTGGATTTAAAACACAATACTGTACAAATCTCGAACAGTAAAATGTGGCGTCAGAAAAGTCGGGTTCTGTGGAAGTGAAGTGTGTGTATGTATATGCGTGTGAGTGTGTGCGTATGCGTGTGAGTGTATGGTATATATTTTAATTGCATATTTTTTAATTGTTTATATATAAATCGAACCATATGTATATACAATATATATATATATATATATATATATATATATATATATATATATATATATATATATATATATATATATATATGTTGTTACGGTCCCAGTGGATCTCTACCTGAGTTAACCCTATTAAACGGGTAGGGGTGATGATAATTGTGTTGTTAGATTCTAATTACTGGTGACAGCCTTCTTGACCTATGCGACCTTAGGGAGACAGTATGGCGGGCGGATTGGAGGAAAATCTAGGAAGTTATCAGTAGGGTCTGACCTTTTAATTAGGTACCACAGAACTGTGGCGACGTACGAATTAGGTTAGGCTGGATGAAGACAAAGAAAGGAGACCGTTTTTAAGGAGGGGTAGACTGGGGACAGACAGTCAGAGCTCACGAGTCACACACGGACGGACTCGGATAGCTAGGTCTAGAGGAGACAGACATGGGGCGTCTCTGTGAGCTAGTGGACAGCCAAGAGATGCCTGTACTGTAGTAGACCTAGGCTAGTTAGACAGTTAGGGACAAGTAGGGTAGTCGTAATAAGAACATTAGTTGTTTGTAGCTAAGTGTGTATATTTCTGATTGTTGTACTTCGGTGGCGGGTTAACTTTAAGTGTTGTAATTTGTGGAAATAAATGTAGATCACTGAAGTTGGCGTTTATTTATTTTTTTATTTTTCTTCTTGTTTACGATTCCCTGACTAGTTCGAAAGGATTAGAGAAGGGAGTCGTAACAATATATATATATATATATCTATATATATATATATATATATATATATATATATATATATATATATATATATATATATATATTGTATATATCTATATATATATATATATATATATATATATATATATATATATATATATATATATATATATATATATATGTGTGTATTGCTTTAATAAAAGATTCCCATCGTGTATGTATATGACAAAACCCTACCTTAAAAAGTTACCAAAACTAATTTTTTGTTTCATCTTCTCTCCCAAAAACTTTTCTGGCCATGTCCGCCCTGAATGACAGCAAGAACCTGTTCAACGGGTGCTTGGGCGGTATCGATTATTTTAACGACATTTTTCTTCATTCCAGTCCGATATTTGTGCTTTTAACAACAACTTTTTTTCTCTAGTATTTTTATTCAATGAGAAGGAGAGACCCCATTTGGGGTAATTCTAATAGTTCCAGTTGTAGCATGGAGCAAACGCTTCATTACGTATCTTCAACGTAAAGCTTGCTAGAAGATTATGTAAAGCCCATAGGATTATCTATTTCTAGAAGTTTATCCAACGTTAACTGTTGACTCGATGTTGACAGCTGACCCAAGGCTAAAGTTCATTTTAAAAACTTGCAAGTGGCGGGATGGCCTAGCGCTAGAGAGCTGGACTGCTAACCCGTAAGTCTCGAGTTCAAATCCGGATTCAAGTCAGTAGACCGTCCCTGAGTCCACCCAACTCTGATGGGTACCTAACTCACGTTAGGGAAAGTAAAGGCGGCTGACCACGCTATCTCTTCATATTCCGAGGTCACAGAAACAAGTGAATTCTACTTCACTTGTCCCATAGACCGTCAGGTTTGTAAGGGAAACTTTACTTTAAGAGGCCATGGTTCCATATGAGTTGGTATAAACAAATTATGGAGATCCAACAAAAGATGATTTTACAAAATCATGAAAGAGGTTCAACATTTCAATTAATATATTTTTTAAATCTATTAATCCTTCTTGATCATTCCAGTTTTCTTATTTTAAATGTGAATAGTATTCTCTTAACACGCATATAATCATCTGTATGAGAGGGCGAGGTAGGGAACTATTCGCCTACACCTTCATGAAACAATTTGCGTTCACTTTTAGGGAACTATTCCCCATCATCTTGAGGGAACTATTCCATCCATCTTTAGAGAACTATACCATTCATGTTTAGAGAATTATTCGCCTCCTATTTTACTCACGACAAAACTCATCTTTTTTACGGATTCTACATTTTATCGTTCAGTAAAAAATTAAGCTTGAAAAAAATACTCCCCTATTGATATCCCTCTTATTCTATGTGTGCTAGAGTTTAAATATGCCAATTAATTGAAATGAAATGAACACTTTTCGGCACTGTAATTTCCTCTGACGCCACTGTCACATCCTCTGACGCCACTGTCACATCCTCTGACGCCACTGTCACATCCTCTGAAGCCACTGTCACATCCACTGACGCCACTGCCACATCCACTGACGCCACTGCCACATCCACTGACGCCACTGCCACATCCACTGACGCCACTGCCACATCCACTGACGCCACTGCCACATCCACTGACGCCACTGCCACATCCACTGACGCCACTGCCACATCCACTGACGCCACTGCCACATCCACTGACGCCACTGCCACATCCACTGACGCCACTGCCACATCCACTGACGCCACTGCCACATCCACTGACGCTACGCCACTGCCGTATCCCGGAAGTCTGCCAACAACTTGGACACCAGACAAGTAGACAAACAGACAAGTAGACAAACAGACAAGTAGACAAACAGACAAGTAGACAAACAGACAAGTAGACAAACAGACAAGTAGACAAACAGATTCTATCCATCTCAACGACCATCATTGAACAACGTAAAAACAGACATCTGCCCCCCCATTCCCCCCTCCCCATCCCATCCCAACCCTTTTTTCTCTGTTCTCCCGTTTGAAGCTAACAAACGTCAGCCACTTGTGTGAAGTATTTGCTCGATATCTTCCCAGCTCTTGGTGGAAAGGATTCGTCGTGGAAAGATTTTGTCATCGGCGTACGCCGTCGACACGCCCCTGAAGCATTACTACAGATTTCTTTTTTTGGTGCCAATGTGTCGTGTGTTTGTAATGGAAGTAAAAAAAAAATATATCAGAAGGGGCGACCACTTCTGGTTAATTGCGTTGTGTTATTGTTCCTTTGGCTCGGCACACGACTTTACAGAAAGGTTTGCCGGGTGATAAAATTAAAAAAAAAATTGAAGCTGTTTGGTAAGATCTGCGGGATGGTTGTGGGCAGGGGGGGGGGGGGGGTGTCGCAGATCAGATGTGAGATGATCCCAAGATCTAAGATGGTGACACCAAAACAAAATAGATCTAGATCTGTAGCTAATTTTTAATGAGGATGTCACCTTTTCCTTGTAGTTTAATCATTCATTAAGGCTCATCCATAAATGACGTCACGCTTTATGTACGATGTTTTCCTCCCCCTCTCCCTAACGTCACACATTGTCGCAAAAAGCCAGCCCCCCCCCCCCCCCCCCCCCCCTCTCATTAAAATGTCGTCCAGTAAAGATTTGTTTAATTAAAGTATCTAACTTTTGTAAGGTTTTGTTTAATGGGTCTGACTTTTGTGATGACGTATGACAATATTAATGAATGGAACTATAGTCCTGGGTACAATAATATATTAATTACTAATAATTAATTATATCTCACCCAATCCCCTATCCTAGGCCAGAACATCATTTATTATTTTGTAAGTGTGGTCAACGCTAATTTTAATGTGTTTCCGTTTAGCTAATTAGCATGCCACAAACATAGTGTGGTCAACGCTAATTTAAATGTGTTTCCGTTTAGTTAATTAGCCTGCAACAAACATAGTGTGGTCAACGCTAATTTAAATGTGTTTCCGTTTAGTTAATTAGCATGCCACAAACATAGTGTGGTCAACGCTAATTTATATGTGTTTCCGTTTAGTTAATTAGCATGTAACAAACATAGTGTGCCCAACGCTAATTTAAATGTGTTTCCGTTTAGTTAATTAGCATGCCACAAACATAGTGTGGTCAACGCTAATTTAAATGTGTTTCCGTTTAGTTAATTAGCATGCAACAAACATAGTGTGGTCAACGCTAATTTAAATGTGTTTCCGTTTAGTTAATTAGCATGCAACAAACATAGTGTGGTCAACGCTAATTTAAATGTGTTTCCGTTTAGTTAATTAGCATGCCACAACCACACTACCCGCAACATTAGACGGAGAAGCATTTACTTTATATTGAGTACTTGTCGTATGTTTTTGGAATGATCGGATAGTTCTAGAACAATCTTGATCGTATGGCAAAGTTGTCGTGATGCGATAATCCGATCTGTCTTCTGGGGGTAGTTACCTATAATTTATACTCTACAATATTTTTTTTTCTAAGTTAAAATAATGGATTTATAGAGATAAGAAAGATGGTGGATTGATTTTTTTTGGCTAAGATTGCGCACCAATGTCAAATAAAAATATACGCGCGTTATGTTGCATCGTTGATCGCAGTGTTGTAGATGTTTCATTGTTCTGTTTAAAACTAGAGCATTGATTTTAAGTTTACTTTTATAAATTATAATACTATGGATAAATAGAATAAAACTTAAATATTAAATACATTAATATTAATTAGTATTAATTTTGTGTTGTAGAAAAAAATTGTCTTTAATTTTTCTTTTATTTCGTTCCTTTTTTTTTGCGCAGGTTTTTAAAGAACAGAAATCCGACAGACTATCTTCCGGTTGAGTTTGTTTACTGTTTACAGTTCTGTCTAGCCCCGACCAGAATTCGGCATGTCCTGACCCATGCACCCCACCCCCGCGGCCAGGCAGGCTTGGGGTTGAAGATGCTCAGCTTGGTTTCACCAGATAGGGAGCTAGAGCAGCTTATCCCCGCCCCCTAGGGAGTTAAGGTGTTGTATATGACTTGACACGCCCAAAATGCCGCTCCGCTTAAGTACCTGCAGTCCGAAACAGCGCGAAGGCGACAGCGTCCCTAACAACAGCTTCTACGAAACCGCCCGATGCGAGACGCATACCATCGCACCTGATAAATCCCCCGCCCCTTTCAACGGCTTCCGCCACCTCGACATATCTAGCGTCTCCCGCGAAACTCTAAACTCGGTAGAATCAAACGTGTTCAAATCGCATCACAGCCAGGATGTGCTGTCTAGAACTAGCGCGGGGATAGACCGTCTGAGCGCGTATCGTTACTCCGGGGACTATATGCTGACGTCACACAGCTATACTGAGATATCCAAACGCGAGTTCCGGCTCCCTGGCACAAGATACCTCCCTCCAGACGACATCTCGGAATACTACAACGCCACACCGTTATCCCACGAACAAGATTGTTCTAGAACAATCCGATCCTCCCCGAAGCATAGTAAACTGTTCAGAAACGGGAGTAAACTCAAACATTTGTCAATCAAATCTGCGCCCAACATCCGACCTATTCAGAAGTCTCTCTTCACCCCGGCTGTCAGCACCCCGAACCTGACTTTAAAGCACCCTCGCTTCATCTACCGTAAAGAAGTCAATCGAACCGCGTCTGATTTAAAAGCTAAACCCGTAGCACCTCTCAATAAAACAAATAAGCAGTACCGATCACGACAACAGAAGGGCGTCGTCTCGAACCCTACCAAGCAGGCCAAAATCAAGAACTCAACTGGTTTAACTCCCCCTCAAAAAGCACATGTACTGAAGCCATTTTACGTGCGGGCGAGAAGCTTCTCTCCATCCAAGCTGCCGTCGGCCGGCTCTACCCACCCACATCCTGCTCACGTCAGAAGAAATGTGCCCGAGGTCACGACCCCAAGCCCAGACACTGTCCTGGCGACCTTGGTCAAGTCTAACAACGAGCTGACCCGGCTTCTCCCCGACTCCTACAAGAAGATCGTCATCATCACTGGCAATGAACTGTCCACTTGTAATAAGATGGGCTTGGGCCTCAACTCGTCGGATACTAAAAGCCCAAAACTGGGGTGGGGCTTCAAGTTAACGGATACTAAAAGCCCAAAACTTTGCTCAAGCCTCAAGTTAACGGATACTAAAAGCCCAAAACTTTGCTCAAGCCTCAAGTTATCGGATACAAAAAGCCCAAAACTTTGCTCAAGCCTCAAGTTAACGGATAATAAAAGCCCCAAACTGGGGTCGAGCCTCAAGTTAATGGATACAAAAAGCCCAAAACTTTGCTCAAGCCTCAAGTTATCGGATACTAAAAGCCCAAAACTTTGCTCAAGCCTTAAGTTATCGGATACTAAAAGCCCAAAACTGGGCTCAAGCCTCAAGTTATCCGATACTAAAAGCCCAAAACTGAAAATAGATGTATCCAGACAGCATTCACTCACCACTTCTGAAATCAATTGTTGTAGGCAATTTTCTACCGTCATGGCAAACAGTGAGCATTCTAACTTGTCAAAATGCCAGCATCGATCTTTGAATAAGCCGCCAACACTCTCAGCCTCAATGCTCAAGAACCAGCAGTCGAGCCAAGAAACTGTAACAGACAAACGTCCAGATGCTAAAGAAAACTCGCCCCCCATGCAAATAAAGAGCAAGTACCGAAAGTTCAACTGCACCAAATTTGGTATAAAAACGTCAAAAACAGACTCCAAGAAGGCGGAGTCTTGTAAAAAGCTCTCCCCGAAATGGATAACGGCTTGGCAAGGCGGGAACGATACCTCACGCACCCCGGTAGACGTCGATGTTCTGGAAGATTCCGTACGGAAGTACAAGCCGCATCCGCAGCTGTCGGGCTGCGCCCTCCAGGTGGATCTGTCCAACTCTTTACAAAGCCCAGTCGTCCAATCTGCAGTCCACACCCGGGCTGAGAGAGCGCAGCATCTCGCCGAGCTGATCCTGCCCAGCGGAAAGGAATCTCCAGCTCCGCTTGCGGTCGTTAAGAAGAGATCCTTCTACACCTCAGACGGCTCCAGCCTGACCAAGAGCGTGTGCAGCAAAGGCACCAAGTGTAGCGAGGAGACGTCAGTTTCATCCGAGTGGGACACGGTTCTAACCACACAGCCACCTCCTAAACCTGACCCTGGAACTCTAAACACAGGTGCTATCAACAAAGCTCTTGGAGCTACGAACGTGGTGCCAAGGAACGACAAACACTCAGGAGGCAAAGTCCAGAACTTTCACGAGACGACAAAAATGGGAAGATTCAACACTGTACGGAGAGCTTCGTCGCTTCTCTACTTGCCCTCTCATCCCAAACCCCGTCTTCGAATCCCCTCAAAGTTCAAGAAACCGTCATGCGACTCCCAAATCACGGATATAACGCTCAGCTCCTACGCCACCTGCCGTGACTACTCGTTGGAAAAACTCGTAACCCCCTTCACGAACGGTCAGTACTTCCATTCCCCCAGTAAGGGGTTCAACTCCAACACGAGAAGGACTGTGGGCATCGGCCACGGCCTTATAGACCTGCTCAACTCCCAACCTTTGGAGCAAGACACTGGAGATTCAAGAAAGGACGCAGGGACCAGTACTCGCATTCACACATCTCTTATCTCCGGTACCGCCAGTTGTCCCCCGTGCATGCGCAGACTCAGTCCACCCAAAAAACAGCACCCCGACCCTAAGCTAAGACATGAGACCTACACGCCGCTCTTGAATCTTCCACGAACACCCTCGAATCAAAAGCTTGTTCGAGATATTTTAAAAGCCAGTTCCTTGCCACAGCAGATCTCCTTCATAGGGAAGTGGAGGTGGCGATCGTTCCTCTTTACAAACTGCGTCATCTTTATTATTTCCCTTAGTTTCGCCTTGGTACTGACATTAGTGTACACTTACACAACTTAAATATCAGCACCAGTTTTGGCATTCGTGTACACTTACAGTAAAAATCTCAACAGTATTTTGAAATTCGTGTACACTTACACAACCTAAATCTCATCACCAGTTTTAACATTCGTGTACTCTTACACAACCTAAATATCAGCACCAGTATTGGCATTCGTGTACACTTAGAGTATAAATATCAACACAATTTTTTACATTCGTGTACACTTACACAACCTAAATCTCAACATCAGTGTTGGCATTCATGTACACTTACACAACTTAAATTTCAACATATTTTCTTGACCCTACCGTTTCATATTCTTCTTGCTCCAACAACTTTTGAGACAGTTCTTAGTTGTCCATAGAGTAAACAAAATGTTAAAGACAGTGGCTAGTTCTAGACAAAAAACACACTTGTAAACCGATAACTCAATAAACAAACGTATTTAAGTTCTTTTTCATTGAATTTAGGATAACTTTATTTATATATGGTTTGTTCTTATTTTTTTTTTTTGGTAAATTATTGTCCCTTTTACTTAATTTTAGTTTTTTAATCTACATTTTTAACTAAAACATTTTCAACGTTTTTTTTTTAAATTCAAAACTTACAAGCATAGCAAAGTTACATGTGATTGACAAGAGCAGGGGGGTGGGCACGATGATAAAGCTGAGTTATTTGCTAGTCAGCTATTTTTTTGTAACGATGAAATTAAGATGAGAAACTCAAATTTCACACAAGTCGCTTACGATTGTCGATTTCAACGACACCTTGTTTTAAGAATAAAAAAAACAGTATGATAATTTATATATATATATATATATATATATATATATATATATATATATATATATATATATATATATATATATATATATATATATATATATATATATATATAATGCAACCCTATCTACTAGCACCCGGCTCCATGTGTGTGTGTGCGTATGTGTCATGGCCCCTGTCTACTAGCACTCAGCTCTCAGCTCTGTTTGTGTGTGTGTGTGTGTCACGACCCATATCCACTAGCACCCTGCTATGTGTGTGTGCGTCTGTGTGTGTGTGTGTGCTTGTGTGTGTGTGTGTGTGTGTCACGACCCATATCCACTAGCACCCTGCTATGTGTGTGTGCGTCTGTGTGTGTGTGTGTGTTTGTGTGTGTCTGTGTGTGCGTGTGTGTGTGTGTGTGTGTCACGACCCATATCCACTAGCACCCTGCTATGTGTGTGTGCGTCTGTGTGTGTGTGTGTGTGTGTGTGTGTGTGTGTGTGTGTGTGTGTGTGTGTGTGTGTGTCACGACCCCTATCCTCTAGCACCCTGCTGCATCCATCACAAATTAAAGTCACCAGTTTTAGCATCTGGTCACATTATACATTTACGTCACCATTTTAATTTCTTTTCACATTACATATTCACGTCGATATTTTGCGGTGAAAAGTGGTTTAATAGAATTCACGTGCTTTCGTGGCATGGAAAGGAAAAAAAAATTAAAATACGATGCATATTATTTTTCCTTTTGATAGTTTCTAATTATATTTAATGATAAGTACTTAATTAAAATGATTTACATTTTGCGTTTCCAAATAAGGTTAAATGAAATGCAAACTGAATTCAGAACATTACACAGTAGTTTATAAATGCAAACATGTTTCATTTATTTTAAGAATCAAATAAGTGGATACTTCATAACATGTAGCAACTAAGGATCATCGTAATTTCAAAACACCAGTTTACAAAAAACTAGCCCTCAACTAACTTGCTTTTTTTTTAAAAATGGAACGAAAGGCAACAACATTCCGTAAAACAAAACCGAATCCCAAATTTGAAATACACCGGGCGACATTTTTCAAACGGGAATTCCCGAAATCATTAGAGTAAAAGGTTGCTTTCTGGAGGGAATAAAGCTGATCAATTAATTATGTATCGTTTTAAAATGTATATTTCATCTGTCCCTGTTTTTGATAAGGATAGGGATTGGAGTGGTGAGCAGGAGAGTGTATTATCAGGACATTGTTTTTGTTTTGGGTTCATTGGAATCTAACAATTCAAAGTAAGATTACCTGTATATATATATATATATATATATATATATATATATATATATATATATATATATATATATATATATATATATATATATATATATATATATATATATATGTATGTATGTATGTATGTATGTATGTTACGGTCAAAGCCCGAAGTCGACCAATGCTAGGATTGGCCGACCAATCCGCGCATTGGCCAATATCGCCTCCCATAGTCCGAAACTTTGCTTGATTTCGGCCTTTGGCCGGCCAATCCGCAGACTGGCCATGGTGGACCGGCCAAAGTCCGAATTAGAAGATCATGAGCAGATTTTGGTTTTTTTTTTTTTTAATGCCGTAAGGATCATGACATTAAGTCTTTATTGATTATTAATTTAAGTAAATGACGGAAACATTCAAATTTTTTACTGTACTATAGTCTGAATCTATCAATATCATCATTTGTTACAACAAGTTGAACTTTTATGGCATTTAGAATTACATAGCAGCTTGTTATTTTTACACTTGCAGCGATTTGTTGTGCATTTAGTTGTGCAATTGCAGCGAGTGTAGCCTTGGCCCCCAGTCAATGATTGTGAAGATGCGATGGTTCGTAGGGATTTTTCCTCAGTGCCAACTGACGACAATAAGAGCAGTTTTTCGTGAAGAATTGAAAACTCACTTCTAGCATACAGCTATTTTAGAACACCATGTTCCGTTCCTAATTTGTAGAAACCGCCCTCGACGCTCATGACAACTGCAATCACGCTTCGGGGATCACCGCGACCTCTGTCAACATCTGGAACACGGATGCGTACATTGTCACCCACTTCACCATCTTTTAATTTTGTATTTGATGTTTTAAGCATCTTAGCACCTTGAGTTTGCAAGCTAGTATGAGCTGCTGACCTGTGTTCCATGATGTCTTGTTTGTTGTGACACAAATCTGCAGGTAATGTTCCCTCCGTACCCTTCGTCTGCTTCATTGGGTATTCCACGAAAAGCATGGACATCGTTGCCACAAGATCCACAAGAATGAGCTGCACTACAATGTTTTTCACAAACTATACAGAATCTGTTGGCCACATTATTGTCACGCAACTGGTCTGGACGTTCCGCCACGGCAGCATATGTGTTAGCTGAGGAAGTCGTTGCATTTATGACAACCTCCATTTCTTGTTCAATGTTCTCAAGATCTTCCTCAGTAACTATTTTATCGAGAGCCCATATATGGAAACTAACATGGATTTACATTTTTTCTTTTGACAGCCATCTGGTATGTCTGTCTCATAGTCTGACGGCCCTTTTGATCCATGTCCACTTGCATATAGAATGCTATACAAACAAGAGCTAAACAATACGTTACTCCCAGAATAATGAAAATGCGATAACAACTTAGTCTAGATAGAACGTTGGCCAGGACATACCGGCCAGTGCTCGCATTGGCCGGCCAATGTACGAAATACGATCTTAGTGCTAAGTTCTTCGGGGTTTGGCCAAGAGAGCCGGCCAATGCGCGGATTGGCCGGCCAATCCGCGCATTGGCCGCACTTCGGGCTTTGACCGTAACATATACACACATCTATCATAGATAGATCAATATTTGTTTATTTTTATATGCATTTTTACTAGAGTACATACACACCGTTATATTATTATTCTGCGTACTTTTACTAGTATTGATATCTTGGTCTAAATATAAAGCTCTGTCAAATGGGACATAACCCTGTCATAAATTCAACATTTTGAGCGCAGCAGCCGACACTACCAGCCTTCAAGGGCCGGTACTCTAGCGGCTGCTCAACAATTTATATTTTCGTCAAGTCGTAAGCCTCTATATTGTATTTCCCCCGCGGGGACGTGTTAGCCTGAACCGGCTGACCGGTGACACCTAGCCGGTGTTCCGGCCGAGGACGGCTAATTTATTTTCAGGTTGTTCGGCTCGGCTGGCACCTCGAGACCGGCCCAGCCGGCAGCCGGTAAACGAGAACTCGTGTCAGGTTGATAGCCCTGCACGGATTTGTTTACCGTTGGCTGTGACCCTGAATCCGGCAGCCGACCACCTTGTAGCAGACATGCGCATTGTGCTGCTCACGTCACTTCCTTCTCCACCCTACACCATTTTTTATAATGCTGATTTCGCACTTTGTAATATTTCAAAGCCTAACGTCTCAGTATTTTTTTCTTTAAAAAAAAAATATGTAGTAAATGAATTTTTTAAAGTTTTATAAAAAAATTTTTTTTTTTAATGATAATTTTATATGAAGGCTTTGTGGATTAAGAAAGCACACAGTTTCATAAGGTAATTCCCAATAATGACGTATCCTTTGTAGATCCCAGAGCATCCAAAAATGAATTAGTGTATCTTGACTATACAAACTATAAGTTTGATAGCTGATTTATTCTCATAAAGCATAAAAAATTGGTGTTAAATCAATGATCAACGGTACTTAAAACGCAAAACAATTCTTGTAGAAGTAATGTACGCTCTTACATCTCAAACTAAAGAATCACATAAGGCCCAGGATAAGGCGAACCAACCCATCTCTAAAAAATAAATTTAACAACGAGAGACAACCTGGCAACCATAAAAAGACAACTAGATATACAGAAACAATTGCACGTAATCAACCACAGCCCCTCTTTAAGATAATCGCCACACTACAAACCATAGTACCACATGCACTATAATCACCCACACCATACACCATTCACACACATTTCTACACATCACACTACAAACCATACGATCCTATGAAACACATTCTCACACATTTACACACCACACTACTCTATAAAATACAATCACATACCACACACCATGTCACGCTATGAAATAGCATTACACATATCACAGAACACACTAACCAGTGAAAGTATAACACACATATCACAAACTTCATTACAATTGGAATACAAATCAATATCACACACCATACAGTCGTATGAAACACGCTCACAAAACCACTACATACCACTACCTGATGAAATACAAACACCTATCACACACCACACTACCCACCGAAATATAACAAATACACTCACTCACATATCACACAATACCCAATGAAATACAACTCAAATGACATATCACACAATACCCAATGAAATACAACTCAAATCAAACATCACACTACCCAATGAAATACAACCTCAATTACACATCACAATACCAACGAAATACAATCACTCATACTCATACATCACATAACACACCACCCAATAAAATTTCATCACTCACATATCACAAATCACACAACCCAATGAAATACAATCACTCACTAATCACATAACACATTACCAATTGAAATACATTCACACATCACATAACACGCTACCGAGTAAAATACAATCACTCACACATCACATTACCAATGAAAGTGTAGCATACACATCACATATGACACTATTCAACTCAATCACATACCACAATACCCAATGAAATACAACTCACATAACAACCTCGCCCAATACAACCAAACCCCATAACTCAATCCCCAAACAATCTTTCTATTTTAACCTAGCTAGATCACCATCTTTACCCATCTGGATCTACCACAATTCCTCCCCCCTCCCCTCATCACAGATTTACAACCGGCAAAAATATGACGCTAATCCATCCCCAAACAATCCCATTCCCCATTCCCCACATACCCTCACACAACAACTCAAAACGGCGACTTGTGTGTGATTGATTCCGTTTGTTAACAGATCCCTTAGATTGCCGTTGATCCCTCTCCAGTAATTGAATGACCAAAAAGATACGGGGAAACAACTCGAAGCAGACTACAAAATGGGAGACAAATCTTAATGCTTTTCGATATTTCCGGCCCCCGGAGGGTTAACCGTAGACAGCGAGGTGCAATAGGCCGGATTAATATTTCAGTCGAGCATGCCGGGAATCGGAAAAATGGTGTTATGCAGATAACTAAGGGGGCGGGGGTGGGGGGAGGTATGATAGAACCAGTGCTAATGTCGTTTTTATTTCCTTCATTAAACAAAAGCAATTTCTGACTATCTGTACGTAGTTGTTGTTATAATTTGGTTGGGGGATTTGTATAAGGTGAGGATCGGTAAGATGGTGCTGGCATTTTAAGTAGGGTGTTTCAGAGGTTTTTGTTGTTTGCGTCTATTTTTAGACAGTGTTTACGGGGGTGTAATGCGTGGTATAGAGGCAACGATTGTTTCATCTAAAAGTTCATTGGGTGATAAGTGATGTTTGGAATACAGGGGGATTGTAGGGTGGGCTTGATATATAGGGGTGATAAGGATATGTTATGTGTATGATTGGGGACTAGTGGCGTAGCGAGGTCGGGTGTCACCCGGTGCGGCACTTAATGGTGTCACCCCACAGAGACGTAGCGACACTTCCCGGGAACAAACTTTCAATTTTCGATTTGCTAACCCCCCCCCCCCCTCAAACTTTCGATTTACACCCACCCCTCAAACTTTCGATTTGCACCTCTTAAAATACTATTTAACACTCGAATTAATCACTTAATTCAGTGGAATTATCATTTTTCTCTATATATTTTGCTATTTTTTGCCTTGGTGTCACCCCCCTAAATGGTGTCACCCGGTGCGGTCCACCCCCCCCCCCCCCCCCGCCCCCCCCCCCCCTTCACTACGCCACTGTTGGGGACTCATGGAATGTGAAGCTAGAATATATTAGAATACTAGGGTTCGGCGTGGTCGGGTTGGTACAGCTCATGGTAAAAAAAAAAAGTCCCGAGTTCGAACCCCCGGACAGCTTGATAGCTGGGGATAGTCTCCCATCTAGGAGAGACAACTCCAAAATCAAACCACTACTGTCTTGAAGTTTGTTCTTGGTTGGACAAAGGCTATGGAAGCAAATCCAAAACGGAAAGCTGGCTAATATTGGAGTCAGCGACCTATTTGGCGCATAAATGGTTCATACGTAATACTTAATTGTGTTTGGGGAATCCCTTCCGACATAATAAGAACGAAGAAGAAGGAGAACAGGGAAGGGTGAGGTCGGATGGTCGAGCATACCACCCGTTAACCGAAAGTCTCAAGTTCAAATCTCGGTTTCAAGCACGTAGAACGTCGCTGAGTCCACCCAGCTCTATACTTGACTCGCGTTAAGGAAAGTAAAGGCGACTGGGCATCGTGCTAACCACACTATCTCTTTATATGCCAATATCACTGGACCGCACCGGGTGACACCATTTAGGTGGGGGGGGGGGGGGTTACACCAAGACGAAAAATTGCAAAATATATAAAAGAATAATGCTTTTTGCTTGTTCCGTTAATGAATAATTAGAGTTTAAAAATCTTATAAGGACACATTGACCATCTCGACAATACATACATACAATCACACATACCTCCACCCATATATATATATATATATATATATATATATATATATATATATATATATATATATATATATATATATATATATATATATATATATATATATATATATATATATATATATATATATATATATATATATATATATATATATATATATATATATATATATATATATATATATATATATATATATACTTTTCTTTCTTTTGTGTAGGGAGTGACACCACGAAGTGCCGCACCGGGTGACACCCGACCTAGTGACGCGACTGGGTAAAGGAAAAATATTACTATTTATAAACAAATTCCATTTCTAATATTTAGTTGGCTTGTAATTTTTGGGTCGCGTGTGATGTTTAATCATTTTTTATATTCGGTCATTTTTTTATATTGGATTAATTAAAATATTGGACCATTTGTAATATGGGTCACTCGTAATATTTGGTCATTTTCTAATACTTGGTAATAGAAAGCTATTATGGATATTGCACTATTTGGTGTGTTATTTGGGTGTTATCCAAGATGGGAATAAGAGAAACTTTGGCGTACGGTTGTTTAAAGAAACGAGTACAAGCAGCGTTACTGTAAGGAAGAGTTGCAGATGTGTGAGTAGTCTGTAAGATGGGGGTCCTGGGATGTTGAGGGCGTCAGTAATTAGATGTCTCATAGTTACCCGATAGCAATGGCAAGTTTTGTATGATGTATGTAACAAGTAGGCCCAATTGTAAACAAAGTAGTTACCTTGACAACGGAAGTTAATTTATTGTTTAAGGTTTGTATTTCCTACCGTTTTGCATGGTAAGCTTATTTTATTTTATTTTTAGTTCTAGTTTTTTTTTTTTAATTATGAAATGTCTATTATATTTTATTATTCTATACCACTAAATCTATGACAAAATAACTTTAAGGGGCTATACTTAAAACACTCAATTCCTCAATAATCAAAGACCTCATATAGGAAAAAATTGTGGTGACTTTTCTATCAGCCCATACTTAAAACGACCACTGCCCCTGGGGATAGAAAATCAGCACTTTAAAACTTTTTGTGGAATAAAAAAACTCAACCACCCGCCTCCCACCTCATGTCCTTCCTATTCTGGTCCCAAAAAAATGGTCCTTGAGCTTGAAGTAACATGTAACAGTCACTCCACCCCACTCGAATGTCCGTCTTCTGGTTCTTTACTGCTGGGCACACGGATATCTACAGGCCTACGTATAAATCTATACATCCAAGTATAGATCTACACATCCAATTATAGATCTACCACACATCCAATTATATAGTTCTGTACACTCAAGTATAGCTCAATATATCCAATTATAGTTCTGTACACTCAAGTATAGCTCAACACATAAAATTTTAGTTCTGTTCTGTACACTCAAGTATAGATCTATACATCCAATTATAGTTCTATAAAGTATAGATCTCTACACCCAATTATAGTTCTATAAAGTATAGATCTATAAATCCAAGTATAGTTCAACACATCCAACTATACTTCTGTACACTCAATCATAGATCTACATATACAAATATATATTTACAGATCTAAGTATATCAGTATATATCCAAATCTATATCTACACACCCAAACCTATATTTACACATCCAAATCTATATCTACACATCCAAATCTATATCTACACATCCAAATCTATATCTACACATCCAAATCTATATCTACACATCCAAATCTATATCTACACATCCAAATCTACATCTACACATCCAAATCTATATCTAGACATCCAAATCTATATCTACACATCCAAATCTATATCTACACATCCAAATCTATATCTACACATCCAAATCTATATCTACACATCCAAATCTATATCTACACATCCAAATCTATATCTACACATCCAAATCTATACTTACACACCCAAATCTATATCTTCATATCAAAATCAATATCTACACCTATCTAAATATTGTTGTAGACAACCAAGAATAGAAATACACGTTTAAATTGTGTAGGTACACACCAAGAATAGAGCTACATATAAATGTATGGTAGAACAAGTGTAGTGGTACTCACAACACAACAGTAGATCTACACGTTTGCATCTTGTCTGAGATATTTGATCTGAGACTGGGATATTTTATTCGTGAGACATTTTGTCTGAGATATTTTGTCCGTGAAATATTTTGTTGAGATATTTTCACTGGCATATTTTATCTGTGAGATATTTTAATCGTGAAACATTTTGTCGGAGAAATTTTATACGAGAGATATTTGTCAGTGAGATATTTTGTCCGTGAGATATTTTGTTTGTGATATATTTTGTGAGATATTTCGTTTGTGAGATATTTTGTTTGTGATATATTTTGTCCGAAGTTATTTTGTCTAAAATATTTTGTCCGTGAGATGTTTTGTCTTGGGATATTTTGTCCGTGAGATATTTAGTCTGTGAGATATTTAGTCTATGAGATAAAAATTATTTAGTCTGTTAGATATTTTGTCTGTGAGATATTTTATCCGTGAGATATTTAGTCAATGAGATATTTTGTCTGTAAGATATTTTGTCTGTAGGATATTTTGTCCGTGAGATATTTAGTCTGTGATATGTTTCGTCTAAGACAGGGGTCTCCAAACTACGGCCCGCGAGGTCCTCTCATCCGGCCCGCGGAGATCTTTTAATCCACGCAAAAACCATTTGTTGGTGATGGCGGAGGAACTTTGCCCAGAAAAATTAAAGACATTCCTGGAAGAAACGGGCCCCCGATCTGAAATTGGATAGTTAATGCGGCCCTCAGACTGAAAAGTTTGGAGACCCCTGGTCTAAGACATTGTGTCCGTGAAATATTTTTAGTCTGAGGTATCTAGTCTGAGATAATTTGACCTGATATAATTTGCCAAGTCACCGGTGTAGATAGAGCCACATGAACAGTCGGATAAATTCACCGGGAACACAAGTATGTATGCACCGTGCGTTGATTTCATATTCGACTTGAAAGGGATTCAGCGTTGTTGTTTTATCCTAATTACAAGTTAATCGATGGACTAATGTATACGCTGTCTACATCTTATGTTGGCGGCTAATAGCATCATTAGATGAATCTTAAGTCTGTCGGCTAATTATGCCATTAGAAGAATCTTAAGTGTGTCCGCTAATTAAGTCATTTGATGAATATTAAGCGTGTCGGCTAATTACGAATTTTCGGTTTATAATTGCAGCTTTCCAAGGCTTTCTCAGCTTTAAATAAATTCTAGTTCTAGCTTCTTCTTCGTTCTTAATTTTAGTGTTGGAAGGGATCCCCTCCAACACAATTAAGTGTCCCCAGCTAACGAGTCTCATCTGCCGAGCTAGTTCTAGCATTTTAGATGGTTGCCGTGATCCAGTATCCACTAGGATTCAATAACACTTTAACAATCAAACTTCATGTAAACTTTTCAGGACCTGGGCCAATTTAAGAATAAGATTGTAGATTAGGCTTTGTGAAAACTGAGCTAAAGGAGACATTGTTGTTGCATAATTGTCCTCTAGGACATTCGAAACTTCTTTGTCATTCTTAGCACCCGGAACGGTGACCGGAAAGATGCGCAACGGAAAACTGCAAACGGAAACAGCGCAAAAAGAAGTACGCAAGGGTATCTTTGTTTCTTAAATCGAACATTCATCATCATCATCATCATCACTCCTTTATGGCCCCTGGGGAGCAAAGGGCTGCAACCACACATCTCCAGCGGACTCGGTTTTGGGCTGCTCCTCTAATCTGTGCCAATGAGAGCCCAGCTGTTTTCGCCTCCTCCTCAACCGTTCTCTTCCATGTTTTCCTTGGCCGGCCCACCCTCCTTTTCCCCTGGGGATTCCAGTCCAATGCATGTTTTGCGATGTTTTCTTTTTCATTAGTAGACATTAACAAAGAGTGGCTACATGTAAACTGTAGCCTAATAAAACATGAATCGAAACATGAAGAATCTAAAGTGTTTTAGTATAATTAGTTTCATTTTGCGCCGTTGCGCATTTTTCCCACGTTTTCTTTAACTTGCTTTCGTCTCTGTTTTTCCGATCAAATCTTGCGATCGAAATTTCTGGCACTCCCCAGTTAGCTAGCGCGCTGAAATTTTCAGGGAAGCTTTGTTTTGGATGACAATAGAATATTCAATTGTTATTATTACTAAATTGATCCATGGAAACATTTTATTGAGCATTTTAGACCGCTATATAATTGTAGTAAAAACGTGGGGGAAAAGGAACATCACACAGTAACTGTAATTTGATGAAAACAAGGTTCGGTACTCTCCCTCTTTGCTTACTGAGTAGTGTTCACGCGGTGTTTGTGTACAAACAACCGTAACAACTGGTGGCCAGTATGGGGGAGACGATATGGTCGAGTGGTTGGGCACACGATTGCTATCCCACTCGACACGGGTTCAAATCTATGTGTTCTAGTCAGTAACGTATTCACACAACGTGTTTTTTACGAGTTGTCTTTTTACGAGTTGTCTTCGTTTACCCAAAAAAAAGTGAAAAGATAAAATCGATAGCAAGATTTTAATGCAAACAAACAGACAAAGACTAAAAAGTACGTTTTTCATCGCTTATAGTAGAGTGATCGCTTGCATTATTGTGATGTATAGCATTTATTTTCTACTTTTTAGTTCAATCAGAAAACGTGGGTTTTTAAAAACTTTTTTAATGATTATTATTTTCTGGGAACCACCCGGAACTTTACCACATTTTGATAGAAGCCTAGCGGCAAATGTATGCACTGTTGTAGTAGTTCACGGTTCAATTTCGCTCCTATCAGATAGCAATAGTTTATGGGGGTTAGGCCAGCTACTTATTTACTAGTCACTGCTTGATGTGGTTTTAGGTGCTAGATGGTGTTATTTTTAATAGAAACAATAAAAGACATCTAAGGTTAACAAGTAAGACAGAAACACAATTTGTGGATGTAATTTCAATGTTTATTGAACCAGAGTATTTTCACAAACTCAATGGATTAGATGAATCACGGCCACAGTACAGGCCAGTCGAATGTACTCAATCATTCTTTTAAATCAAGACAATACACTCAATGTCTCAAATCATTCATTTAAATCAAGGCAATTCACTCAATGTCTCAAATCATTCATTTAAATCAAGGCAATTCACTCAATGTCTCAAATCATTCATTTAAATCTAGACAATTCACTTAATGTCTCAAATCATTCATTTAAATCTAGACAATTCACTCAATGTCTCAAAATCATTCATTTAAATCAAGACAATTCACTCAATGTCTCAAATCTATCATTTAAATCAAGACAATTCACTCAATGTCTCAAATCATTCTTTTAAATCAAGACAATTCACTCAATGTCTCAAATCATTCTTTTAAATCAAGACAATTCGCTGTCTTAAATCCATTTAAATCTAGACAATTCACTCAATGTCTCAAATCATTCTTTTAAATCAAGACAATTCACTGTCTTAAATCCATTTAAATCTAGACAATTCACTCAATGTCTCAAATCATTCATTTAAATCTAGACAATCCACTGTTTCAAATCATTCATTTAAATCAGGACTATTCACTCCCACATGAGATAAAGAAAGCATTACTCTTCATTACAACTCACTAGTAGAAAGTGCTACCTATAAATAAAACAACATCAGAGTCAGCTGGTAGTTAAAACAATTAAGGCATCTACAGTAGGGTCCATCTACAGTAGGCTCCATCTACAGTAGGGTCCATCTACAGCCAGCACTCAACTACTAACAAAACCCACCTAGTTTGAATACCACTACTACCATCGTCAAAACCCACCTAGTTTGAATACCACTACTACCATCGTCAAAACCCACCTAGTTTGAATACCACTACTACCATCGTCAAAACCCACCTAGTGTAGCCCCTTCAATTTTCCATTTTTT
>NW_026732014.1:87500-131727 GCF_028476545.2 Physella acuta
CAAACGCAAAACCAACCAAAAACACAAATACAAACCCAAACAAAAAAAACACAAACAAAAACGAAAAAAGAAAGAACAAAAACGAACCAAATTAAAACGCAACCACTAACGCAAACCCACCTAAACACAAAGAAAACACTAACGCGAACATAAACGCCCGGGGCGGAATCACCTGTTTTAGCTTAATGAACGACTATAGTACCCCAACTTATTCACAGTCTTTTGCACTCACTTAAACGAACGCGCCTGTTTCAATTTAATAAACAATTTTAATAGTCCAAGCTTATCCGTAAAATACCTACAACATTTGCACTTGATCAATCCCCGCTAATTATGTAATTATTTTTTTTCCCAACACCAAAACAAAGTAATTAAAAAGTAAATTATTTTCACGGAATGCAATGGTTTTATAAAGGGAAGTAATTGTGTTTTTCCTAATTTATCAAAGGGAAGTAAGTGCTATAGGACTAAATAAAGACATAATTAGAATTTTTGTAAAAGATGATATTTTTTTTAAAACTTGTGTTTAATGAACATGCCGACAATTATTACTATAATTTGAAAAATGAAAATTATTTCCCAACACTTTCAATAGTAATTTTTTAGCTCATAAATTTAGACAAATGCGCACGATAATTTTCTAACACTTAAATTCGTACAATTCCAACGACATACAAATGCATTACATACAGAACTGAGCTTTATATATTAGATATATATATATATCATTTGCTTGTCCTTAACTGTGTGATGATGAAACACATTAGCTGAACATGTTTGCTTTGCTCGCTTAGCTGTGCCTATGTTGTTTTTATGCCTCACGGTCTATAGGGGGGAGGTCCAAAAAATAAACGGCATGTCTATTAAAAAATCCTAGCTGATTGTCTCATCTCAGTTAGGTTTAAACGTGTTTGTAATATTCGTAGGTATGTATATCAAACGCATTTAGTTATGCAATTTAATTAGACGCGCCCTTACACCAAAACGTCTTTTTAAATTATTAGTAAAGCACTATTTAGGATCTGACGGTTCATATGGCTGATGAAGTATAGTTTATCTGTTTCTGTGAACTCTGTCTATGAAGTAAAAAAAAAATGGTCGACGCTATGTGCAGCCATCTTTGATTCCCTAACTCGAGTCAGGTACCCATCAGAGCTGGATGGACACTGTGACGTCAGAATGAGTACAGCCCTTAAGGTCAGTGTAACCCATGGTTTATGATTAGGTTATGGCTCAAGTACTGTCACAGTCAATGTCACTAGTATATGTAATAATATAAGTACAGAGATGTGGAAATTTTAGCGTATGACTCATTTGCTGAGGGCTTTTTTAATTACAGGACGTTAATTAATTTTGTAACCTTGTGTAGACTTCATCAAGAACATGTCTAACGTTTATATACAACAAACTTTACACACGTCGCAGTCGGAGAGAAATCTTATTCTTCGTTCTTAATTCTAGTGTTGGGAGGGATTTCCTCCAATACAATTAAGTATGACGTGTCAACCTATGCGCCATATAGGCCGTTAATTCCTATTTCAGCCAGCTATTTTTTAAATTTGGATTTGCTTCCATAGCTTTTGTCCAACCAAGAACAAACTACAAGGCAGCAGTTGTTTGATTTTTGGAGTTGTCTCCCCTAGACGAGTTGTTGTCCCTAGCTATCGAGCCTCACCTGCCAGGGAGAATCGGATGGATAATTAGAGCAGCCTTGGCCAAAAATTTGTAATGGCCGATATAAGACAAGGCCAAATGTAACTTAGGCCAAATCATCAATCTAACAAACAGCGATTATTCATCAACTAATATAATCATGGCCAAGGAATGGCTGAAGATTGTTTAATCTTTATTCTATCCACGAAAGATGGCCAACGAACCGCTTTAAAAAAAAAAAAAAAAGCCCCGACCCCGGCCAAAGATTATTTACTCAGCTAATCTAGCAAACGAGCTTAACTAGGCTCATCTGACCATGGCGGCGTGGTAGATTAGAGCTGCCCAGTCAGGCGGCTAACGTCCAAATGACGGGGCAGGGGATCCCGTCCTAACGAAGCACGCGCCACTGGGCGGGGAGAACATGTTCTCTACTGCAACCATTAATCACAGTCAAAAGATGGGACGGCCTGCCCGGGTACCGCCAGGTTTCGACAACTAGACTTCATCAGAGTTGTATCTTTGACGTCATGGACTTGTGAAGGGGGTAATTGGCTTGAAGCAATATGACCTTCAGGGTGAGGGTGGGCGGGTGACAGGAAATGGGGAGGAGCAGGACTTACTTGGAGGCAGGGTTTCTTTCTGACCTTTTTATACGGGTGTTGAGGGGGCTTTTAACTTCCGAGGAGCGCACTTATAATTTCCGGCAGGCGAAAAGGACAGTGATGGAGCAGATTTTGAGGGAGGGGGTATGGGGGGAAGAAGGGTTTTGAGCAAAACTTGGTTGGGGGGGGAGTGTGGAAGCAAAAACCCCAAAGAAGAAACTACGTGAAACAGCTTAAGTAACTACAGAGAAATACAGAGGCAAACTACATATTGCAGATATGGCAAACTAAACTGCAGATATGGGCTTAAACCCTACAGATAAACAACTACAAAAAGCAAATTACAGATAAAGACCTACAGATATAGACCTACAGATATAGACCTACAGATAAAGACCTGCAGATACGGACCTACAGATAAAGACCTACAGATAAAGACTACAGATAAAGACCTAAAGATAAAGACCTACAGATAAAGACCTACAGAGAAAGACCTACAGAGAAAGACCTACAGATAAAGACCTACAGATAAAGACCTACAGATAAAGACCTACAAATAAAGACCTACAGATAAAGACCTGCAGATAAAGACCTACAGATAAGGACCTACAGAGAGAGGGACTATGGGTAACAGACCTAAACACAGTAAAGAATAGAAAGAAACCTACAATGGCTAGGGAACTAAATATAGAAACCTGCAGACAAGGGAACTAGAATCACACTTGACCGGCCAACAGTAATGAATGAAACCACCTATACATTTCAACAGAGGGAGGACCTTCAAGTGCACAACAAAGCAACATTCACTTAAAAAGAAGCCATGATAGAATAATTTTTTTTGGACGGGACCTCGGGTAATGATGTATACAAAAATTTGTCAGATCTATATAATATTCAGTGCATGCATCCATTAAAATGATGCTGTTTTCAGCAGGCCCTAACAAGGAGCTAATGAGATTTGATCGATAACACTGTGCGAATCAATCGGGCGCAAGGGGCGATAATTTTCAAGTAAATAAGGGGAGTTAACTCTTCAGATTTAATATTTTTTTATTATTATTTTAAAACCTGGGTAATTTCGAAAGGGAAATGTCAAGGGTGTGTTGTGATTAATAGGTAGGGTAAATCGTCAATTTAATAAAACATTAAAACATTTTTTTAATGAGGGAGATGGATATTTAAAGATATGGGTTACTTTTTAACTGTTAACAGACGATAGTAGTTCTACAGCCATTGCTGGGGGGTAAAATATTGACATATTCACGTCCTATTTCCAACTGATCGGGTATTCTGTTCATATTATTATTTCACATAAAAGGCATAAGGGATGATTTAGAATTGTGTTAGATTTTGTTAAATGGTGAAAGGGACGGTGTGAAAACATGTATTTTATTTTTTAACTAAAATTCTGTTGTTTTTTTTTTAATTGCTACATTGACATAAGTACGTTGATACTACTAAATAAGTGATTCTTTTAATTATTTCAGTATAAAATTGTGCGAAAGTTTCATATGAAGAAGTAAGTAAGCGATTTCCTCAACATGGATTAGGCTCCAGCAATTTATATTTCCCGTAGGCCAAAAGTGCCAACCAGTACAGTTGTTCGTGGAGGGTATTAATTCTATAGATTTTATACAACAAGAAGTGGTGGGGTTCTACGGAAATGTATCTGTTATAGGGGACACGATAGGTAAAAATTACATTTTTAGTGTATTGTATGAACCCCAAGTCTAGCGAAGATTCAACTTTAGTTTTAAAAATACCCCCTCTCCCCACTCCCAACATCTTTATCAAAACATAATATTAAATGCAACTTTTCACTACCCATACTTTTAAAAATTAGTTTTAAAGCAGCACACTATCATAATATGTCTATCAAAATACGCGCTAGGGAAATGTGGGTCACGTGACTGGGCAATCAGGCTCCGGGGCGTCACATGACAATCAGGCTTTGTTTGTGGCGGGCTCCAGGATGATAAAAAAGGGGAGCTAATCCGCATTTGTGATAACATCCAATCATGTACATATTTCGCTCAGCCACTCTCCAATCTAATATGAAAATAATGAGTTAAGCCCCTTTCATAGCACGGCGTCCCCCGGTTTCATCAGCGGGCAAGTGTTTTTCTTAGGCGTCATCACAAAGGTCACGTGGTCGAAAGGGCCAGATCTCGTTTGCCGCGAGAATTAAACAAATAGCCAGGCCAGGTGGGGAAGTACTTGTTGTATAATCGTTCAACACGTCTTAAAAAATATGGGCCTGTATTTCGTCACGGTAAAAGTATGTCGTGTTTGTTTCCAGCTTTCTTCGGCAGATATTATCCATTAGTTTTAACAATTTTAGGAAACATAACTCGTGTTACAAAGGTTATCTCCACTGCCCCCTTTTATTTATTATTTTTTTAATTTTTTAAAGCAGTGATTTAACAGTGATAAAATAATCAATTTGAACACGATGTTCACGAGCCACTAAAAAGGAAAGCAAATTACAATGATGAGCTGCGCATGCTCACCCGAGAATGTGACCAAAAATATAAGACACGTTAAAGAGACAGGTCGTGTGTTTTTTTTTAGACTGATCACATGATCATGGGAGTTCACATGCTGGGGTGACTTCCCTTGTTGTAGTGTTCTTGATGATGGATTCAGAGCTCATGTTTTAAGCTGTAATGCTTTATTCACTACTTAGGTTAATTCACTTCTAATGATTAATTCACACATAATGATGGATGATCTTTTGAAATAAAGATGAATTCATTCATAAAAATGAATTCAATTTTTTACTTAAGATAACGTGACGAATCCCTGTCAAATGACTATCTGGATGGAGGATGTCATATTGTTACCACATAAATTCTTAGGAATTTTGGTCAAATAACAGCTGCTTGAAGGGTAGATTCCATCATAATTGTACTATAAGAAAGCAATGTATGTGTTTCTACAAGTGTGTGGGTATGTCTACATGTAGGGGGTGGCAAGGGGTTGAAGTGATGTTACCCTGAGAGTTCTTGTCAGCGGCCTATGTATGAGTTTTTAAAGTTTAGCTTCTGTTTGCTTTCAATGTGATTAGCTACATTCAGATAGAGTAGATGAAGTAGACCTCCTGTAGCCACAGTACAGATACAGATATTGTGTGGCCAGCACAATGTCAGCCACACATCATCTACTGAGCCAACATGAGCCACACATTACCATTACAGGTGGCCCACTGAGCCAACATTAGCCAAACATCATTACAGGTGGTCCACTGAGCCAACACGAGCCCCATATTACCATTACAGGAGACCCACTGAGCCAACATTAGCCAAACATCATTACAGGTGGTCCACTGAGCCAACACGAGCCACACATTACCATTACAGGAGACCCACTGAGCCAACAGTAGCCAAACATCATTACAGGTGGCCCACTGAGCCAACACGAGCCACACATTACCATTACAGGAGACCCACTGAGCCAACATGAACCAAACATCATTACAGGTGGCCCACTGAGCCAACACGAGCCCCATATTACCATTACAGGTGGCCCACTGAGCCAACATTAGCCAAACATCATTACAGGTGGTCCACTGAGCCAACACGAGCCACACATTACCATTACAGGAGACCCACTGAGCCAACATTAGCCAAACATCATTACAGGTGGTCCACTGAGCCAACACGAGCCACACATTACCATTACAGGAGACCCACTGAGCCAACAGTAGCCAAACATCATTACAGGTGGCCCACTGAGCCAACACGAGCCACACATTACCATTACAGGAGACCCACTGAGCCAACATGAACCAAACATCATTACAGGTGGCCCACTGAGCCAACACGAGCCACACATTACCATTACAGGTGGCCTACTGAGCCAACATGAACCAAACATCATTACAGGTGGCCCACTGAGCCAACACGAGCCACACATTACCATAACAGGAGACCCACTGAGCCAACACGAGCCACACATTACCATAACAGGAGACCCACTGAGCCAACATGAACCAAACATCATTACAGGTGGCCCACTGAGCCAACACGAGCCACACATTACCATAACAGGAGACCCACTGAGCCAACATGAACCAAACATCATTACAGGTGACCTTCTGAGCCAAAATGAGCTAAACAACAGGTTTAACAGCAAGTTCAACTTGACCCAACCATTCTCATGCCTTAACTAAACTATTAACTGATACATGTTCAGGATCTCTCAAAACTTTATCTACTCAGCCTTTCTCAGTACCCATCATCTGGCTCTTTACCAATGTGTGTTTAGGATCTGTTGAACCTTAACATCTGCCCCTTACCTCAGCTCTTCCCAGTACCCATAATGTGACTTTATTAACTCAGCTCTCACCAGTACCCATAATGTGACTTTTTAAACTCAGCTCTTCCCAGTACCCATAATGTGACTTTATTAACTCAGCTCTCACCAGTACCCATAATGTGACTTTCTTGACTCAGCTCTCACCAGTACCCATAATGTGACTTTCTTGACTCAGCTCTCACCAGTACCCATAATGTGACTTTCTTGACTCAGCTCTCACCAGTACCCATAATGTGACTTTTTAAACTCAGCTCTTCCCAGTACCATTAATGTGACTTTCTTGACTCAGCTCTTCCCAGTACCCATAATGTGACTTTCTTGACTCAGCTCTTCCCAGTACCCATAATGTGACTTTCTTGACTTAGCTCTCCCCAGTAATGTGACTTTATTAACTCAGCTCTCACCAGTACCCATAATGTGACTTTCTTGACTCAGCTCTCACCAGTACCCATAATGTGACTTTCTTGACTCAGCTCTCACCAGTACCCATAATGTGACTTTCTTGACTCAGCTCTTCCCAGTACCCATAATGTGACTTTCTTGACTTAGCTCTCCCCAGTAATGTGACTTTATTAACTCAGCTCTCACCAGTACCCATAATGTGACTTTATTAACTCAGCTCTCACCAGTACCCATAATGTGACTTTCTTGACTTAGCTCTCCCCAGTACCCATAATGTGACTTTCTTAACTCAGCTCTTCCCAGTACCCATAATGTGACTTTATTAACTCAGCTCTCACCAGTACCCATAATGTGACTTTCTTGACTCAGCTCTCACCAGTACCCATAATGTGACTTTCTTGACTCAGCTCTCCCCAGTACCCATAATGTGACTTTCTTGACTCAGCTCTTCCCAGTACCCATAATGTGACTTTCTTAACTCAGCTCTCCCCAGTACCCATAATGTGACTTTCTTGACTCAGCTCTTCCCAGTACCCATAATGTGACTTTCTTGACTCAGCTCTTCCCAGTACCCATAATGTGACTTTCTTGACTTAGCTCTCCCCAGTACCCATAATGTGACTTTCTTGACTCAGCTCTTCCCAGTACCCATAATGTGACTTTCTTAACTCAGCTCTCCCCAGTACACATAATGTGACTTTCTTAACTCAGCTCTCCCCAGTAATGTGACTTTATTAACTCAGCTCTCACCAGTACCCATAATGTGACTTTCTTGACTCAGCTCTTCCCAGTACCCATAATGTGACTTTTTAATCTCAGCTCTCCCCAGTACCCATAATGTGACATGCTGGTACTTATAGAATTGCAGGTAAGAGAGCCCAGTGACTTCATAATCTTATCCCATTCAAACACAAAACACATGGGGCAGATGAAGTAGAGTTCATCTGTTCAATGACCTCGGGACACAGGGGGATAGTGTGGTCAACACTGTGCTCAACCGCCTTGGTTTTCCTAACGTTAGTCAATTCCCATCTGAGCTGGGTGAATTCAGGAATATCCGAGATCCAAACTCGAGATGTTTTGGTTAGCAGTTGAAAGCTCACACCTAGCTTTGAAACAACCTGCGTTTTTATACCAATGAATTTTTTTTACCCCTCTAACCTCAAACCTTTAAGAAATCTGGCATAAGGAGATACATTTTTTTAAAGTTAATTTATGTCCATTAACATCACTCCCCCCCCCCTCCCCCCACACACACAAACAGTGACTGACCTTGTCCGTGGAGGGGAGGACAACATGGGTGGCTGTGGCCGCGTCCATCTCATGGACCAGGTCACCATCGAAGGCCAGGATGTAGCGCTGGAGCTCTTTGTGTTTGGGCACAGAAGGCAGCAGAACAATTTTACACCCAGCAAACACATTAGGCAAGTCCTGGGGTGGTGGAACAAACAAACACATTAGGCAAGTCCTGGGGTGGTGGAACAAACACATTAGGCAAGTCCTGAGGTGGTGGAACAAACACATTAGGCAAGTCATGGGGTGGTGGAACAAACAAACACATT
Source organism: Physella acuta (assembly GCF_028476545.2). Lineage (NCBI taxonomy): Eukaryota > Metazoa > Mollusca > Gastropoda > Physidae > Physella > Physella acuta. Next base: position 96,037 of record NW_026732014.1, read on the forward strand.
AGGCAAGTCCTGGGGTGGTGGAACAAACAAACACATTAGGCAAGTCCTGGGGTGGTGGAACAAACAAACACATTAGGCAAGTCCTGGGGTGGTGGGACAAACAAACACATTAGGCAAGTCCTGGGGTGGTGGAACAAACACATTAGGCAAGTCCTGAGGTGGTGGAACAAACACATTAGGCAAGTCATGGGGTGGTGGAACAAACAAACACATTAGGCAAGTCATGGGGTGGTGGAACAAACAAACACATTAGGCAAGTCCTGGGGTGGTGGAACAAACAAACACATTAGGCAAGTCCTGGGGTGGTGGAACAAACAAACACATTAGGCAAGTCATGGGGTGGTGGAACAAACAAACACATTAGGCAAGTCCTGGGGTGGTGGAACAAACAAACACATTAGGCAAGTCCTGGGGTGGTGGGACAAACAAACACATTAGGCAAGTCCTGGGGTGGTGGAACAAACACATTAGGCAAGTCCTGAGGTGGTGGAACAAACACATTAGGCAAGTCATGGGGTGGTGGAACAAACAAACACATTAGGCAAGTCATGGGGTGGTGGAACAAACAAACACATTAGGCAAGTCATGGGGTGGTGGAACAAACAAACACATTAGGCAAGTCCTGAGGTGGTGGAACAAACACATTAGGCAAGTCCTGGGGTGGTGGAACAAACACATTAGGCAAGTCATGGGGTGGTGGAACAAACAAACACATTAGGCAAGTCCTGAGGTGGTGGAACAAACACATTAGGCAAGTCATGGGGTGGTGGAACAAACAAACACATTAGGCAAGTCATGGGGTGGTGGAACAAACAAACACATTAGGCAAGTCATGGGGTGGTGGAACAAACAAACACATTAGGCAAGTCATGGGGTGGTGGAACAAACAAACACATTAGGCAAGTCCTGAGGTGGTGGAAAAAAAACATCATTAAAAATAATTACCACCAGAAAAATTAGGTCAATGTTTTTAATCAAATGTTTTTAATCAAATGCAGCTAATCAATAGTATTTCATAATTATTGGAGAAAATAATAAAGCAAAGAATTAAAAATTGTGTCTAGAAAGATGAAAAAACATGTCAGATTAAAACATTTTCTGGATATTTTTTCACAAAAAAATAAATAAAAAACTTTAATGAATAGCTATAAAGAAACAATAGCAAACACATTTTTAAAAAAAAAAACTACAACGCCTACAAACTTACAGATTTTTTGCTTGTGCCACTAGAGACAGATTTAGCCGAGTCAGAACCCTCCAGTTTCTTTGTGCCATTTTTCTCTTCAGGCTTTTTCTATCAAACACATGCAACAAATGTTGAAGTTGAATCAGAAAACAGAAAAAATTCAACAATTCTACTAGTTTCTAACATCTGAAGAGACACTAATAATAGATGAATTCAGTTATCAGCCAATGACCTAGACCTATTGTCAATGTATGTGCTGATTTAGTATAGATATCTATAAAAATTACCATAGATAGCAAACAATTATTAAAGAACAATAGTGTCTCTACATATTTGTACAAGATGGTAAGCAGTTATAAGGCAATTTCTAACAGTTTACTGTTATCCTAACATAAAAGTACAGCAATAAGAAATGTGCTTTACCTTTTTCTTCAGTATTTCATCATCAGCATCTTTTTCAGGAGGACGTTTTTTGACATTTTTAACAGCAGAACTCTCTTTAACAGGACTGGGGCTATCATCTATTGGTAGTGTATCATTGTCCACATCCACACCACCATCACCATTATCATCACTCCCTTCCCCATCATCATCATCATCACCCTTATCTTTTCCTAAAGCTCTTTGCATATTTAAGTCACTTTTTTCTTTGGATTCTTGGAAAAGTTTCTGTTTAAAAACAAAATCCACACTAAAGTAAGAATGTTACTACAGAGTTCCTTTCAGCACACATCTCCCACATTGGAGCAGGTCCACACCCCTCTCTCTTCTCCCAGGGTCAAATAGAAAATATATAATCTATATATAATGTATATAGAAAAATATATACTTTTACCAGTGTCCACACTACCTAGCAGTAGAGAGTAGAGAGCTGGACTGCTAACCCGTAAGTCTCGAGTTAAAATCTGAGTTCAAGTCAATAGACTGTCCCTGAGTCCACCCAGCTCTGATGGGTACCTAACTCACGTTAGGGAAAATAAAGGCGGCTGGGCATAGTGTTGGCCACACTATCTCTTCATATGCCGAGGTCACAGAAAAAGTGAACTCTACTTCACTTGTCCCGTAGACCGTCAGGTTTGAAAGGGAACTTTACACCTCCTCTGAAATATTTAGAGCCACCCCCCCCCCCACCCACCCACCTAGAAAACAAATGTCTGAAAGAAACCAGAAACCATGATGACAGAGCTGCCTGATATGGCGTGGTTGAGTGGTAGAACACACCATTTCTAAACCAATGGTCTAAAGTTTGGTTTCACAGCATGAGTCAAGAGGTGCCCTTAGAACCACCCAGCATATAACTAAACTCTAGCTGGGGAAAGTAAAAGCAATCCCTTAATTTACCATGGTCATAGAAACAGATAAACTCTACTTCATCTGTTCTATGATTATAAGGTCTGCAAGGGTTAGGGTACTTATTATTTAAATGTAAATTATTTTTTAAACAGAGTTATAAGCTAAGCTAAAGTGACAAAACACACCATTATATTAAAACTCTGACCTTTAACCTAGGTAAATTTGTGTACCAATCACAGCGCACCAAAACACAAGACACAACACACAATCTTATTAATGATACTCCGATCTTTAATTTAGGTAAATCTGTGTACCAATATTAAAACTCTGACCTTTAACCTAGATAAATCTGTGTACCTATATTAAATCTAACCTTTAACCTAAGTAAATCTATGTACCAACATTAAAACTGACCTTTAACCTAGGTAAATCTGTGTACCAATATGTAAAACACTGACCTTTAACCTAGGTAAATCCGTGGCCTCCTTCCATGTTTTGTCATCCCGAAACTTCTGAACTCTGGGAAAGCGGATGGAAATGCCATCCGCTGTGTGGATCTCAGCCTGGCTGAACTCCGCTCCTATGACTTCCCACACTGGGGCTTTCTTTGGGTCAGCCACCACAAAGTCTGGGGTCAGGGGCTTTTTGATGTTCAGCCACTTTGGGACCTGGTTGTTAGGGAAAGAAAACAATTGGTATATAATCTTAGTAGATTTGTGACCACCGCTAGTGTAACAAAAGGATGTATGTGTTTCTATAACTATTGTGGAATGCCATCAAAAATGAGGTACTATGGATAAATCAACAGCCAGCTGAAGAAAAGATCCTCTAGACTTATTAAAAGCGCCCCCACCCCCCACCCAGCAATTTTTTTCGTGACCCCAGGGACAAACTTTCGATTTGCACCCCCCCCCTCAAACTTTCAATTTGGTTTTGCAACCCATTTTGGCGCCCTGGGCAACCGCCTAGTTCGCCTTATAGGTAGCGCCGGCCCTGCCTCTAGAGAATATATAAAAGGATTGGCCACACACTCAGAAAGCCTGTATCCAGCACAACAAGACAGGTGCACACCTAGAAACCACAAGGCAATAAAAAAAACCAACCAAGCATGACCAGGTGATGTGACCAGGTAGAAGACACTAAGAAGATTGGATGCAGATTGGAAAAGTTGGAGAGACTAGGCCAAGACAGAGATGCTTGAAAAGCTCTTGTCAGCAGCCATTGTCTCAGTAAGGGGGTGACAGGCTAACCTAGTAGTTGATATGCCAAGAGCATAACAAAACATGTATGCATTTGTCTAACCATGGTGGAGGTGTGTATGAAACAAACTTTAAATGATTTAAAGAAGTCTTGCTGAATGATTTAAGTTTATTTCTTAAATATACATTTTTTATAGAGACAGTAGTGTTTGGTAAATCAGGTTTTTCCCTTTACATAACATGAAACACTCTTGATACAAAGTAACCTAAAGGTGGTCAATCAGAAAAATCTTGATACTACTCCTTCATATAACGACATTGAACTAGCTACTACTAAATACTAATCTTTACATGACCTACCCCATCCAACACCACATATTATTTTTTATTAGACCTTAATATTGTATTATAAATTCCTTACATTTGCTTCTCTTACCCCAATTACAGCCACATGACATTTTTTTTTTATCTTAAAACTTATGAAGTTTGTCCCCAGTAAAAATCTACATAGTGATGCTTAACTAGATATTTAATAGACGGCAGCATTACCTGAGAGAAATCTTTACTAATTTTCACCATATCTAAATCTTTGTTCAAGGTCTCTAGCATCTTGTCGTCAAAGCCACTCCCACACTTGGTCACAGTCACCCACCTGTTTTCTCTAGGGTCAAGGACACCCAACAGAAACACTGACATCATACCACCTGGAACAGAAGAATTTGCAAAATACCACCTGTCATAGAATCAATTGAAAAATAGGGACAAAATACTAAACAACCATTTTTAAAAGTTATTAGAGAAATGGACATAGAAAATAAAAGTACATTTTATAGAAAAGGTTTTCTACTTTAAAAAAATAAATTTAAGGTTGATGGGACAAATAATAAATAACTGCAGCAAAGACAAAATGCAAATGAAACAGAAACATACCTTTATTTCCTGTACCATAATAAGCACCCAGTACCACCAGATCTGCTGAGTCAGCCATTTTCCCTTCATGCAAATAATCTTTCTTGACCTTTAGCCAGTGTCGCTTCCCTGGCTCGTACAAACTCTAGGGACAAACGAAAACTAATATTATTAGATCGTAACCAAACATAAAATTTAATATCCTTTTCAGTAAGAAACTATTCCTATAACTAATGTTTTTAACAAACCAATGGTTACAACTATAATAAAAGCTCTACTGCTTCAAAGAGCTTAAACTTTAATAAGCAAAGATGTATGTATAGAGAGCATTCTAAAATGCTGAAACTATTTTACCAAGAAAACTCACATTGACATCTTTTAGTACAAGTCCCTCTAAGCCTTCACGAAACACTCGGCCCATCAACTCCTGTAGATCTGATGGCTTCTACAACAACAAAACATGCAACTATAAGTATACCTATCTTGAGATTATTCATCCTAAGTTAATCTTTGACACAGATTATACTGCACATGATGTGATATCTCCACAGATGTTAAAAATGTCTTTTAACATATTTTTTAGTTTATGTTTATTTCAATATCAAAAGGTGTAACATATTAATAAATTCATAAAAATTGTATCAATTTTATAAGGAGTCTGATTAATTTTTGTAGAACATGCATAGAAAGTTGTAAGAAGTGCAAAGAATTATTTGTGGTGGGCTCCCATGAGTAGAAATGGTGATTACCTTGATTAGTTTAATCTCTGACAGGTGTATATGATTTTTTACTGTTGTCATATTCTTTTCCAGTATTTTTCTTCTTTCTTTTATAGGCCTGAAAAGAAAAAAAATATTTTAAAATGAGAATCATACTGCTGAGTTTTCAAATACTATTGAGCACAACTGAACACTACTTGTTCTAAGGGAAGCTACTCATCTTTTATTTTAATATCAAAGATGGATAATTAATATTTTTTGTGTGCATGTCTAAATTTGTCTCAGTTAAAAAAAAAAGGTTACAAACTTTTCCATTAAGTTTTCATTGTTAATCAGGAGACAATCAAACACAAACAGACAAACAGTTGCATCTTTAAAAGCTTCTTTCTGAAATTTAAAAATAGTAACATTTTTCAAGAATTTGTACTCCATTTTTAAAAGTTGTTTTTATTAATTTTGTAGATATTTTTGCTTTAACAATTTTCTGATAATGCATTTTCACCAAAATCGAAAAGATTGTTCAAGCATGTAACATTAATTTATTTTAAAAAGAACATAACATACCTTGTGGACACCCAGAGTTCCAAAGGGTAAAGGATTTCCTGTTTTGTTGTCAACCAATAGAACTTCAGCATCCAGAATCAGATCACTGCCAGTTGGAAAAGCAGCTGGGATATAATCTTTAAAATGTTGCACCTGCAGAACCATAAATGTGTTGGACAGATTGTTTATTTTAGAGTAATACGCGCAGATGAAGAAATCAGGAAGAAAATATGGGTTTATATGGGGCACACCTCTGCAAACAGTATTACTAGGCAGGTATTAAGGTTGAATTTGCAAGGAAAATAGAAAAAGAGGTCGACCACGTAAAACCTGGAGAATTTGACTTTGAGGCTGAAACTACCTGGAGTGAGAAGAAGGCACAGTACAGAGGACTATGGAGACTCTGCCAATTAAAGACAATATGGGTGATAGATAGTGTGTGAATGAATGAATGTGTACCTTGTGATTTACAACAGGTTTAAGTGATCGGCTGTAGTACTTGAACTCATGGCCCTGTTTGTGTACTTGTACACGCTCTCCGTCATACTTAATTTCGGCATAGAACCCATTTGGACACTTTTTCATGGCTTGTTCAACAGATCTGCATGCCTCAGCCTATGGAAAACCAAATCTTATCAGTCCATTAATATATTAAAATTTTGTACAAATTACCTGGATTTAAAGTAGTTAAACTCTATAGAATTTTTAATGTTAAATAAATCTCTGTCGAGCAGCCAAAAAAGCATTTAATGTAAGTGATGGAAGTTGATTTAATTTGTGAAATAACGGACAGATACTGAACTTGAAATGTTTTAGCACTTAACATAACCAAAGTTTATGATTAGGGTCATGGCAGAGCTTACTGCAGGTCAATGTAGGTTTGGTGACTGCAGGTTGCTCTTTTGAACCTGATGGTCCATGGGGCAAATGAAGTAGAGTTTAGCTGTGACCTCTGTATTTGAAGTGATCAGCAGTATTTTCCTGAGGTGAGTCAGGTACCCATTAGAGCTGGGTGGACTCAGGGACATTGTACGGACTAAAACCCAGATTCAAACTAGAGACTTTTGGGTTAGAAGTGGTATGCTCTTCCATTCCACCACACAGTTCCATTCTGTAGGTTTGGTTACTGCAGAAATTAACTTTTTTTTTCTCATCTCCTGTGCACATCCCAAATGCCTATCATCCCCCAAGAGTGACAGTGCACCATCCAGCCCACATATCTTGACGGTCAAAATGCTTCATATTACCTTTGTTAGCCCATAATGTTTTTTTTATAATTTCCGAAACACAAATATAGGTTTTAATGTTGGCTAGTAGTAATGTTTAACAAAAAAAATTTTTAACTTACAAAATGTATAACAAGCCCACCTCTCCTCACCCACAATACGACTCATCAAGTCCGAGTACAGCCCCCCCCTGCAATAAACTTTCACCAAAATAGTCCTTAAATATCGTCCAACACTGTCAATTAAATAATTCCACTGACCAGCATAGGTAGAACAGGTGTCATTAAAGCTGCCCTGATGCTCAGCTTGCTGCTTAAACCAGGCTTTGATCCGCCTGCACCAAGTTTGTTCTCTAGAATTCTGTCAATGACGTCTTGCAGGTTTCGAGAGGCTTGGAAAGCTGCGTAGGCGTTTGGGTCAACAGCGTCAAGGCTGTGAAATATTTGATACGTGAACGTTAAATAAAGTAATCAGCTGTAAACATGATGTACCTGAACATGTCATTACTTTTTCATTAAACTTTGCCCAAGTGACAGAAAAATCTCTCTAATTATAATGGATACTAATTAAGTTAGTGTGTATACTCAGAACTACTTTTGGACTTGAACTTAGAACATTTAAGATATCAGTACTATGGTCACTTATAGTGTTAAACCACATAATCCTTTAATTAAACAATTGTTACCTTAAATGATAACTCAATCAAAATTCGGATTGAATTAGCATTGGTTCATTATAAAATAATAAAATCTTCTTTACTAGTACCCTTAACATTAATAAAATTAGTTTGTCTAAAAATGTAACAGTTTAACTGATAGTAGTTACTATACTATTGCTCTTTGATTCTTCTCAAGACAAGAACTTACATGTGTTTGGCTCCAGAATTGATTCTCAGATCATGTTTGATCAATCGGATAAACATCTTGAGATCATTTGCTGTACATCTGTGGGTCAAGATAACAGTAATTTTATTTCAATCAACAGATTTTCAACAGGTTTATTGTGTCCATTTTATTCTCATCTAATTATAAAAAGAAAATAAATTATTGTGAGAAAAATCAATACATTATATTTAAAAAACACAATGTTTCAATATTTGTTGTAATATTATTAAATAAGTTATTGGTGTAATTACAAAAAAGTGTTTATCCTCAAATTTAAAGGCTTAAATAGATAGATTCTAAAAGTAAAATAAACAGATTGCTACAGGCTGTAAGGATGTAAGGATTGACTTTCTGATGTAAATCATTCAAGCAGTAATTACCTCTTTGTTATTTTGGTTAATAGTCTTTGCTGCTCTTCTTCTCTTGTTAATTTGGAGAGTTCTTCCAAATATTTATCTACCTAAATAGTGAATACATGTTACTGATATTTTTTTAAAGGAAAGATTACCTAAGGAATGTTGCTCTGGATATTTACATTTAATATTTATATTATAGCTGTATTGTCACTTAATGCATTAAAAGAAAATAAACCTTCCTAAAAACTTACTTCCTGTAGACTCAGTGTGCTCTTCTTCTGAGGAGTTATAATCTTACTTTCCTCAAAAAATATTCTTACAGTTTCTGCTACATCGCCCTAGAAGATGACAAAATGCAAAATAATCTTTAAAAATTTACATCTAAAGTAGTTACTTTAAATATTTGAATAAGCACACAAACAAAAGAAAATTATAAATATATAATTTAACAAAAAAATTTGCACTTTAGTTACCTGGTCCAAATCTTCAACCATCTTCTGTAAACTTGTTCCAAAAATCTACAAACATAAAACAAAATAACTAAATTTTAGACAAATTCAATATTATCATGATTAATGTTCCCCATGTGCCTTGGGCGAAAAGGGAAAAGATGATGTTACATATTTTTGGATTATTTTATTTTTATTTAGTTAATTACTTATTTAAAACAAAACCTATCTCTAAAAAAAAAAATTAACCGTTAACAAAAAGGGAAAAAACTTAAATAAAGTTAACTCACTTGGCTGAAGAGCTTCACAAGCTGCTTGTTATTTAGATTATAAACAGTCTTCACCACTCCAGGGAGAAGGTGTTTAATCAGAAGGTAAAGATCTCCATGGAAACCATCTGGAATTTATTCAAAATAAACACAATATGGTAAATATAATTGAAGTTTAAATTTTATATTATTTTAAACTTATAATAATAAAGATAAACAATTTTTAAAAAGAATGTGAATATTTTAGAATCTATTTTTAAATTGGTATTTTTAAAAACCTTTTTGTCATTAAACTAGCTGGAGTTACCTCCACTGCTTCCTTTTGTAATGTACTTCTGTACAAGATTTGTCTTCCCTAGATAACTGTTTTCTTCAGCGATTTCAGCACACAGTCTGCGGAATTCACGGAATGAATTGTCCTTTTCAGATTTTTCATCATCTTCAGTGGATGTCTTTGATGTAGTTGCAATGTCTGAATGTGGTTTTGATGTAGATGGTACCCCAGGTGACTGCTTGCTGCCTGAAAAATATTTAACGTATGTTCAATGAGTTATTTATGTAATAAGGGCCCAGCATTCAGAATGTAATTACCATTTATCTTTTAAAAATGTTGTAAATCGTCTCAAGACCTAATAAAAACAATGTGTTACAAAAATGTGTATCAAGACACAAAACAGTTTCTATGAAAAATATGTGAAATATATCAAAACTTTCTTAAACAAGAATTTAAGAAAATATGTACAAATAATTAGATTCTATTTTGTCTTCTAGGTATAAGTGAAAATTAACTCTGATCTTACTACACAGTGATTATTCTATATTCAGCCTAATATATCATAAATAATACAACATCATTGAGCAATGTATGCAAAATGACCTGTATCGAAATGAAGAGTTGACTGCTTTTTCTTCTCACTTTGTGTTGGTGTTGTCACAGGTTTTTTGTTCTCTGGTGTCTTCTTGGGTTTGGAGGGAGTTTTGTTGCCAGATTTAGCTTGGTAGTCTGAAGCATCAAAATAATATTGAAAATACTGATCAATTTTCATAACAGTTTAATAATGTACATGTACAATTATTTCTTCAATAAACAATTTCTCTTATAAAATAAAAGCCAGCAAGGTAATACCTTCTATAAGTTTCTTTATAACCTCTTTATCTTCCTGTTCTAGATCCCCAAAGCCTTCTGCGTCCTCCGGGTCTTCTATTTTTTTGGTGGTTGCTCTGGCCCTCACGAACGTTTCAAATAAACAGGATGGATGAAACCATTGTTTCATTTCCCCACCATCATCAGAGAAGGGGTTAGGTGTCACTTTCCCAAGCCGCAGAGCTCCTTTGTCGATTTTTGTTTTGCACTTTTTACAGCTTGATGTGCCAAGCTTTGCATAGCCAACAACAAATTTGTTTTCAGCCATCGTTTCATCAAATTCGTCAGAAATGGAACAAAAGCTTTTTATGTTCTTTGTAACAGGAATTACACATACATTATTTGATGTTAGAGACTTATATGATCGGAAGATAATGTTGTGGGTTTTTTCAACATGTAATTTTCCAACAAATTTTGGCTTTAAAACTTTGTTAAGGGGTGTATTACACAGACAATAATCTTGACAAATTAGCTTTGGATTGGTTTCTCTGTATACACTGGCTATACACCATTTAACGTTCCTTAAGTTCTGGGTAAAGCAGCAATGAATACTTCGTTTTAGAATAAAGCATGATAATGTTGAGGCCAGCTTTTAAAGCTTCCACCACTGCAAAAAATAACAGAATTTTGTTTTATCAAGAAAAAGTATTAATTTTTTTTAAATATAATAAATAATACCTATATAGATCTATGACTTTAGGGGCTTAATTAAAATGTATTATAATAGACTTCATATGTTAGTATAATGTATAGTGCCCTATACTATGCCATAGAGTATTACTAAATAAGGCAAGTTTGGGTCAAATTTAACTAAATTAAAATTAGGCTACAGAATAATATATTAATTAATATTCTAGATCTAGTGCTTAAGTACTAACCGAGAATAGAAGTAAAGCACTAGAGTTACTCTAGACTGCCTGCCAACCTAGACATTGATTTCATTAACTCAATAACTGCATGTCACTATTTTATTTTGTACTGTGTCTGTCTAATCACTATTCACCGATGAATATTGGAAAATAGATGCTTCGAGTTGTCTACAGTTCTCAACTCTAGACCTAATTTCAAAAATTTGTAAATTAAAATTTAAAAATAGGCCAAATAATAAATTGAAGTTCAGCACCACTTAATTTTTCAAGATTTAGACTAGATCTAGATCTAGAACCAGACCACAACTGACTCAGTAGCAGATCAATCGGATTACTTTAGATACGGGGATAAAAGACTCTCGAGTGACTCACTGAGTCTCCCAAAAATATGTATGTTGGGTTGTTCGTAGTATTGAATTGTAATCTTGACTAATTTTATGGTTAGAATTCAAAGTTAGGCATATGTTATTAGTATTATGTTAGGACTAGTGACTAGGGTTTGGGTTAGGGTTAGCATTGGGATGATTGAGATTAGCAAGCAATGTGTGCATTTTAGTAATTTTAGTTCGAAGTGTCTATTCACAGTCGACTGTGAATAGCCGTATTGGGTCTATTCACAGTCGTGACCGTTTTTGATGGATTTAATGTTAAAAATACTCAATTGGGCATGAAGATGTGTGTGGTGGGGGGAAATTGCTTGCTTTCTCTATTCTTCTTGTTATTCTTCTATTAGTTTCCCCCTATAGTTAACTACTGTGACGAGGACGAGAACTCTCATATCCGTACAGTAAATAAGACAACTCGAATATCAGTTTGATTCACAATATTTTACTTATTATACATCCGATGCTTAACACAATATATACTGCTTGTCTACACCTACTGTTCAATGTTTCCTACACTATTGTCACTATACTGTTCCCTAACTCTACACTTGTACACGTCCTCTCACTACAAATTCTCAACCCCGACTGCTAGATTCAACTGTCTCCTAACCCTCATCGTCCTCACTTCTTTGTCTTCCCCATCCGGTCTAACCTAATTTGCATGTCGCCACAGTTCTGTCGTACCTGATTAAAATGTCAGACCCTGCTAATAAACTACCCCCATTACGGTCACCCAGGCTAACTAGATACGTGTCTGCTACACCTACCCCCCACAATGATGTCGCCCGTAATTACAATCTAATTCTAATCCGTGCTTCGTCGATCGTCTCCGTCACGTACACTGTCTATCCTACACCTGCATCTACGCCACCACATATTCCTCCCCCCTTTCAAATAAAAAGCTAATTATATTAGCTTTTTTTATAGTTAGTAACTTGTATCAATAACTGTGTAACCTACAACGATGAATAAAGTACATATTATATCAATACACTCATAATATAGTAATTCACATCTTTCAACAATCAAGTAATGTCACAGTTCTTAAACATCCGTTGTCTTCATTAAGCTTTGATTGATTGATCCCTATGAAATTTTTTTTTTTCACTGATAAACACACTTAATTGACCGTTGCGGCCTGGTCGAAAAACTGAACGCGACCGTGCGCAACGATTCTCTGGCTTAAAGATATTTCACAAAGTTCTGTTTCTGCTTGTCCAGTCGATGTTTTGATCTGATGAACTGCTCCTGTAGATGTGTTGATCTGATGAACTGCTCCTGTCGATGTGTTGATCTGATGAACTGCTCCTGTCGATGTGTTGATCTGATGAACTGCTCATGTCGATATGTTGATCTGATGAACTGCTCCTGTCGATGTGTTGATCTGGTGAACTGCTCCTGTCGATGTGTTGATCTGATGAACTGCTCCTGTCGATGTGTTGATCTGGTGAACTGCTCCTGTCGATGTGTTGATCTGGTGAACTGCTCCTGTCGATGTGTTGATCTGGTGAACTGCTCCTGTCGATGTGTTGATCTGGTGAACTGCTCCTGTCGATGTGTTGATCTGATGAACTGCTCCTGTCGATGTGTTGATCGGCTGATCTGCTCACGTTGTTGTGCCCTTGATGATGTTCATGTGTATTTGTCCTTGTAAATGTGTTGTGGTTTGCTGTAGCAAATTTAGAGACGTGGTGTTTGTTGTCGACGAGTTAGTTTTACGATGACATCAGAATGGGGCATCACACGATACGTCATAGCGGCTGTCCCTTTATGGTTTTCTGAGAACACATGAATGGACATTTCCTATTAAACATATGCCTCGTTAGCGTTGTTTGTGCCGACAGACAAATAACCTTCCTCTTATAAAATAGTCCCACCAAATTTTGATGTGCTGGTTATTTGTCCACGACACACTACATAACAACAACAATGGTAACTACATTATAATCATCAACAATAATACTAACTACATTATAATAATCATCAACTACATAATTGGTCTTCCAACAGAATTAGATTAGATACAAATAAAGAAAAGACATGTGTGCTTTGCGTGTCACATATCTGTAGTGCAGGAGCAGCTCTCTGCCTGTGACTGTAGACTGTGCATAATCATAAATATTCAACTTCTCATGGAAACTTTAAGACATTCTTCTCTTTATGGTTATAATGGAGCAACTCTCATTATACTATGTAATGACAACATCTTCTTTCTGTAACATCAAAAGTGACCCATCGTTTCACGCCGATATTTTCGACGACTTATATCATACTGTTTGATAACTTGAATTTACTTTACTTGTTAATCCTTGTGTAAACGTTGTTCAAAACCGTTCGTAAGGAGGTGTGCGTGGTCCAAGTTCTGTCCGTCATGGGGTAAAGCACATGGGGCGCTAGGTTAAGGTTAGGGTTGAACAGGTCCGTCGTCTGTCTTGTACTCGTGTGCAGGTCATTTCTTTAGGCTCTGTAGTTTCTTGTACTTCTGACATTATCTGATTAAGTGCTGACCAGGAATAGTAGTAAGCTCTCTCACCAATTGAATTATTTAGGACATATTCTTCATTTTCATTGTTGACTTTTTTCTCTAATCTGAGCAATCTGTCATTAAGTTGATCATTTTGTTTTCTCAAACTGAGAACAACTGAGCCGATTTCTGTGATTTTTTTAGACAACTCTTCAATAACTGTGTTCATGTCTAACACCAAATTATCACCCCTTTTCTGTAGATTGCACATCGTTCTGTCTACTGGTTCGATAGAACTTTGTGTGTTGGCCTGTTCGCTTCTTACTTGTGTTGTGTGATTTATGTCATTCTCAACTTGAAATTGTTTGACACCTCTGATGTTGCCTATGATAAGATCGTGTGGACCATATCTAAACACAACAGCTTCTACTGCTCTTGTTGCTGATGGCGTGCTAATTTGGATTATAGCTGTTGGCCAAACATATGTTATGCCGCGTGAACTCTGGACAAGTTGTGTTCTGCCTGTGTATTGATGTCGTCTAACAAAACAGCTTCTAACCGCTATTGTTGAGCATCTTGTGTCTCTTATAGCTCGTGCAAATCTGTTATTAATCTTGGCTGTAAATGTGTCTTTCCTGTTGCCGGCTTCACTAAAAGATGTCATGTATGCTGATCTATAAATTGGTCTCTTGTATTGACGTCTATTCTGCTCTATATTCCGCTGGAGTCTATCATAATATAGTTTTTTACAATTTATCTTTTTATGACCTGGTCTATTACAGTAGTAGCATCGAACATTGTGGTAGTTCTTTTGTCGCAAATAGTTCATCTGCATGTTGTGGTCTGTTGTGGTATCTTCTTTAACTGAGTGTGGCGTATCAATTTTTGCTGTAGGCTTGCTCTCTGTTTCACTGTATGAGGCATCTGAATCGTAGTAATATTCATAAGTAGATCTAGGTAGCTCTGCTTTTTGTTGTAGCGTTGACTCATGGTGTTTAGGTTGCTGTGACCGATTCTCTAACTTTAATTTATATTGACGTAGTTCTTCTTCTACTTCTTTTCGTCTTATTTCTACTTGTAGTCTCATTTCACTTATTTCAAGTTCAGTTTGTTTTTCAATCTCGGCTTTAAAAAGTTCAAATTCTTTTTTATTCTCGGCTCTACGAAGTTCGGATTCTTTTTCTTGTTCTTTCCGAGCCTCGGCAAACATAAATTCAACTTCTGCCCCACGTTTTTTCTCATCTAACTTAGCTTTAGCTTGAACGGATTCTACTTCTCGTTTGGCCTCAAGCTGAACTCTATAGCGAGCTAACGCCACTTGACATAGTCTTTCCTGTTCTGCATCCTCTAAAAGTCTTAATTGGACTAACTCAAATAATTTATCTTCATCGACAACTTTGTCTTGCTTTCCATCTTTGTTCTTCTTCAGCGATGGTTCACCAATGGTATATGCTAAGCCTAACTCGGGCTTAGTTTTATTTAGAAGTTCATTAAATGGAGGCATGTTTTAGTGTGATGTAATATAGGTGATGTGTGGAAATAAATGGATATCAAAATAACTCTAACTGAACAGGACGATACACATAAATGGACGAGAGTAAAAATAGATGTAGCCTACCACAGTACGTAACACGTGACAGGTTATATAGAAGAAAATGAGTTACATTATAGACTATAGACACGATAATGCGAACATTACGTGATACAGCTAACTATAAATATGTACCTCTTAAATAGCAGGCCTACACCCAAAGTGTCCTATAATTAGGAAGCCTCAGCCAATTTAAGAGTAACAAACCTATAAAAGCTAATTACTGATAGACAAATACAAAACAATAAACAAAAATACTGGTATAATATCCAGCACAGGATCTAAAATCCCTGTTGTTTAAATAAAATTAGAGGAGGTACTTATCTTTGCTTCATTGCGATAACTTGTAGCACTTCTGATAGACACAATATGTTGCAACCATCACTTCTGGTCATATCGAAGTTCAAACAACACTTCTGTACGGATTACGAACCACTGTGCTCCACCAATATGTGGTGGGGGGAAATTGCTTGCTTTCTCTATTCTTCTTGTTATTCTTCTATTAGTTTCCCCCTATAGTTAACTACTGTGACGAGGACGAGAACTCTCATATCCGTACAGTAAATAAGACAACTCGAATATCAGTTTGATTCACAATATTTTACTTATTATACATCCGATGCTTAACACAATATATACTGCTTGTCTACACCTACTGTTCAATGTTTCCTACACTATTGTCACTATACTGTTCCCTAACTCTACACTTGTACACGTCCTCTCACTACAAATTCTCAACCCCGACTGCTAGATTCAACTGTCTCCTAACCCTCATCGTCCTCACTTCTTTGTCTTCCCCATCCGGTCTAACCTAATTTGCATGTCGCCACAGTTCTGTCGTACCTGATTAAAATGTCAGACCCTGCTAATAAACTACCCCCATTACGGTCACCCAGGCTAACTAGATACGTGTCTGCTACACCTACCCCCCACAATGATGTCGCCCGTAATTACAATCTAATTCTAATCCGTGCTTCGTCGATCGTCTCCGTCACGTACACTGTCTATCCTACACCTGCATCTACGCCACCACAATGTGTAGTTGAGCGGTCATGGGGAGTGGCTGTTGTGCCGGAAGGTGGGGGGTTCAAATCCATCAGATGTCATATTGCTATGACTCCTAATGTATGCCTTTTAATCTTATTATTAAAATATTTTTCACAGTTACTTGAGTTACTCAAGGAAGGGTTATTTTTGTTCATTTTTTTTTTTGTTGTGACGTAATTGTTGGCATATCAGCAAAAAAAAAAAAAAAAAAAAAAAAAGACCTGTCCCGTAGATTTTTGCTAAGAAAAAACCAACAAAGTGTGATGGAAACTGTGAATTATAGCTGATGAAAAAGGACATCCTATTTCACCTGATATTTATTCTATGTGATAATGTGAATTTTTAATGGTAATCGATAGTTGAATAGCAATGTCAATAACCAATTAAACTGATAATACTTAGGCCTAATTAGTATTATTTATTTAAAAATTACTACATCTATTATTCTAGCAGATATGTCTGATATGAGCCTAAAAGCTAAACTAAACTTTAACCGTAATAACTTTTTTATAATAAAATTATAACAAAATAAAAATAGCACTGCTCTCTTAATCTACACCTCACTCCCCAGTCACAATAAATGCTTTTATTATTGTAAGATATTATTCACAGTTGAATTTAGCATGAAATGACAGCCGACTGCGAATAGCCGTATTGGGGCTATTCACAGTCGGCTGGGAATAGCCCCAATACGGCTATTCCGAACCGGCTGGGAATGGCCTTGGCCATTTTAGTTTTTAGTTAACTACCAGTAACCTTACACCCGTTTTTAAAAAAAGATTCCATTTCATTTAGTGACATTTAGTCACTTCAATAATTAATTAAAAAATAAATTATGGAATTAAGTTATTAAGTCTATTAAATTAAATTATGATCAGACAGGTATAAAAATTCCCCTCCCCCCCCCCCCCCCCCCCTAGAGTCTAGAATAGTCTAGATCTAGTCTAGAGGTATCTATCTAGACTGGATCTAGAGATATAGATCTAGATTTCTAGATCTAGAATTTAGAGAATCTAGAATCTACTATTCTACTTCTTCAACTAGAATCTAGTCTACATCTCTATTCTCTACAATAGTAATAGTAATACAATAGTAATGACAACTGACTGATGATGCAGACACTCTTGCGCTTCTGCTACTTTTAAAATAATTAGGCCTAAATATAATTATTAATTGAATTAGGCTTAGATAGGCTAATTCTAAGAGTTACTAGATCTAATTATCTAGATCTAGGCCTAGATTAATTAAGATTCTACTTGCTGAAACTAGTAGTTACGGTTAGAATCTACCTGCTTCGACGTGGATTTGGATTCATTCAAGATTGCATTTATTTTCCTATTGTTTCGTGTACCTATTCTTCAGTTAAACTTTTTATCTCAACTTTGGATTTGCAATCGTACCTTAGTTTTGGATCATCTTTAATTATTCGTGAAAGTCATGATGCAATTAAAAAATTAATAGATCTACATGTAGATCTACATGCTTTTATGGGACAAACAATAAAATTTAAAATTAATAAAGGTCAATTAAAAATAAATCGCGTGCAATTTCGTAGTCGGTATGCATATTTAATTTTATTTAAACTTTAGGCCTACAAGTAAACAGCGGCTCCTCCTCGTTACTAAGGATATGGAAAAGCGTCCTTCTCAACAATATAATCCCCGTGCCGTACAATAAGCCGTAGATATATAGTATAGAATCCATATATATTATAGATCTATAATTCAGTGTTTCTTCCAGACTTTTTTCTCCGGGGGGGGCACTTGAAATCTTCGGGGGGGCGGTAAACTTTCTTCGGGGGGGCGGACACAGTTAAAAGTATATATTTTCTATATAAATTATATAAATTTCATTTCGTTCGGGGGGGGCGGTAAAAAATTTTCGGGGGGGCTTCGCCCCCCCGAAGAGATGCCTGGAAGAAACTCTGTCTATAATCAGTGCAACGCGATCTAGAATCTAGGTGTAATATTATTACAGCTATTTCCTGGCGAAAAATTGTAATTGTCATTTAACGTTTTGTAGCAGAAACAGAAATATTATAAATTATATTTCATTTTTATGTAGACTCTATTCGTTACTAACGTTTGGGGTGGGGAGGGGTCATCCTCATCCATTCATAAATGACGTCATTTTGTTAGTCTCTACCCACCCCATCGTCACCAAAAGCCAGAACACCCCCCCCCCCCCCCCATCACTTAAAAAATGTCCCACATCTTTTGCCTCCCCCAAAAGTAAATGTGTGTAACATTCTAAAATATCAAAGCGGTATTCTCACAAATATTCATCTAGTGTCGGTTATTATTCCGGAATGGTGCAGCAGTAAAAAAACCAACCGATTACAATATGAGTTCGGTCAACATGGAGGCCTATGTCTATATTATATTATTCAATTTCTAATACAATTTACAAAACAACCTTTTAAAAGTTAAAATTTGAATAATGGCATAAAATCCAGTTTCCATTACTTTTTAAAACAGCAAATGTTTATTGTAACACTTTCTGACCATGCTCGCCAATAAGAAATGCCTAAATAAACATAAAGGGGTCATCCATAAATGACGTCACGCTTTTTTGACGATTCCCCCCCCCCAACTCCCCCCTCATCACACATTGTCACAAAAAGCCAGAGCCCCCCCCCCCTAAAATGGCGTCACATCTCAGCCTACAACCCCCCCCCCCCCCCCTCAAAATTGCAGTTGTGTTTTTTTAAACATCGATATTTTCCCCAAATCTTGTCTGAACTCTGTCAAAATAGAGTATTTTAATCAATTCCTATTACAATTTTCTAAAACGAGAAATAATGTCTAAAATTCGCTTTCTAACATTGCTTTTTTATAATTCAAATGTGTGATGTCACACCATCTGAAACCCCCTCCCCCTCATCACACACCGTCACAAAATTACAGATCCCCCTCCCTACGAGTGTGACGTCATTATGGACGACCCCCATATAAGCCATTATAAGCCCAAATATTTATTATAGGATATACATGTGCGTGTTTAACTTTAAGTTGTGAAAAGTAACATAATACAAGCCAATTTTATGGGTAATTTAAGAAAACCCAGTTAAATCATGTCTGAGGGCAGTTTTATTTTTTGTGTTGATAGAGTAGAAACAGATCGATTATGTAGTTTGTGGTCGAGAACATTTGTCTGTCAGAATGGGCTTGAACATGGACGTATGGGTAGTCGTCTCAAAAGAGGGGAGGGGGGGGGGGGGTCAAAAAGGGTTTTGGTGTGTTGCACATTCATCAGAAGACCTAAGGTATTGAGTGTGCGACATCTGTCGGAAGGGGTTGGAAGTGATGGACCTTTTCAGAAGAGTTTGGCTGTCTGTCATAAGGTCTTAGTGTGCTGGGTGTCAGTAAAGGCTTCTTTGCTGGTCTTCTTACAAAGGGGGACAGATGTTAGCCCTATCTGATGTGTCACCCCTTAGAGGCACTTCATTTTGTAGATATACTCCATTAGAAAAAGCAGGGAGTTGAGACAGATCTTTTATAACATTTCAAAAGCAAACATTCTAATGTTTTTCACAATCAATTTAATGATGCAGGATTAACTGTTCAGTTTTTACTTGCTTCCATCTCACGTCATGATAATACACTTGTATATTAGTTTATTCTGATTCTTGATGCTCAACAATATTAGAAAGCTTAGTTAAATAAACCAGAAATAATTCTAAACAACTAATTAAAATATCAATAAATACATTTTATTTCAATGCAGTCTTAAATAATTGGAATCAAAATAGTACATTCATTTGGCAAACGAACACACAAACACATGTTAATTTATTTAAACACAACTTCATCCTAGTTATTTTTGCCTGGTCCAATAGACAGGCACCAGTTGTAGAGCACATCAAAGCTGACCAACCCCTCCTTAAACATCTCTGCATACAAACACACAATTTCTGAAATAGAAATATCAATGGGAATATTAGAGCTAGTCTAAAGATATGTAAAATAATAAATAATGTATTAATACACAAAATATTAATTAATTTAAATTAATAAATTCACTCAATTTTATTGTTATAATATATACAAATTGAAATTGTGAAAAGCAAAACAAATAGTTTGCTAAGATAGCCTAAATTAAATACAAATTCAAAAGTTCACGAAATATAACTTTTGGCATGTAAAACCTAATTAGCAGCTGAACAGTACATTTAATGCTGGTAGATTTACAATATTTCTAAATTTTTCAAACTTCATACATAAACAAATCAAAAACATAAATTTCATATCCTAACCATGTTTAAAGCAATTTGTTTTAAAATGTTCAAGCAATTAATTATAAAAAAAAATTAATATTTTAATTTAGCTAGAGATCAAAGCTTACCATGGGGATGCTGGGCATGTGGTGTCAAGTGAAACAAAGCTCTGACAGCTACAAGTTCAAGGTCAGGGTCATTGCCAATCAGGCTTTGCATCAGATCTTTTCTGTCTTTAATTATCCTATTGCCAAGTGGTGCTACAGCAATGAAGAATAATTTTTGATTAAATTTGCAAAAAAAAAAGGTAAAAATCATAAACTAAGCATTTTTATGTGTTATTGGGGTCGCCCATAAATGACGTCACATTCGTAGGGGGAGGGGGTCCGTAATTTTGTGATGGTTTGTGATGAGGGGGGGGGGGGGGGGTTTCAGATGGTGGACGTCACACTTTTGCATTATAAAAAAGCAATGTTAGAAAACGGATTATAGACGCTATTTTGCATTTTAGAAAACTGATTTAATAAATTAAATTTAGTTCAGTCAAGATTTTGGAAAAATATCCAAGTTTTAAGAAAAATTCAACTGCAATTTTCAGGGGGGTTGTATGCTGAGGTGTGATGTCATTTTAAGGGGGGGGGGGGGGGGTCTAGCTTTTTGTGATGATGTGTAACAAAGGGGAGGGGGGAGGTAAAAATTGTCCAAAAAAGCGTGATGGCATTTATGGATGACCCCTATACTATAATTATAGAGATATGGTAGAAAAAAATGTCAGCATCTGGAGAATTTTAAAAATGCAGTATGAAAATGCAGTATGAACATTTAAATACATTTTTATGTTGGGACCGTGGTGACCAACGTGTTAGAGCATCAAATTTAATTTTAGTTTACTTACATCTTAGCGCCATTGTACCAAGAGAGGAGGTCAGTAGAGAGAGAAGGAAGATTTGAACTTCTCTGGTCTGTGGGTACTCCTGCAGGAAATGTATCAAACATTTGTAATCAACTATTGCAAACAATTTTATTTTCAATTCAATCAAGTCAATTTTTTAGGAGTGTTGCAGATCTATGATTTCTTTACATTATTATCTCTAAGTAGGTCTACATCATATAAATGTTCTAGCCACTTTTTGTTATCAGTTATTTAGCATTTCCACAAACTATTTGTATAAGGTTTGTGGAAAAAACCTATAGGTGAATCTTTCTTTTCTTCTGGTAATGCTGTCTAAACCAGGGGAGTGATTAGTTAGGACTGTATAGGCTATGTTGTCATGTAAGTACTTTTACAAGTAACTAGTATTGTTTGTATAGAATTAGTGAAATTTCTTCATTTGAGTGTTTTAATGTTTGTACAAATAGCATTTCAAGTAAAGATGTGACATAAAAAGTTGGTGTGAATTGCTGGTTTTAGTTTCAAAAATTGTTCTATTAAAAGATTAGAAAATATTTACCTGAATATAGTGTAAAATATCTTGGCTTGCTCGATTTTCTTGCAAAAGTTTTTCAAAGTCATCAATCACTTGTTTACATTTGGACATAAAGTTCTCTGGAAACAGGGTCTCAAGGAAATCTTTAATCTGGTGTGGTAGAGCACATGATTCAACATGTGTTTGTGCACTCAGATGGTGTGTTGGCGCACAAGATTCAAGATGGTGTGTTGGTGCACTTGATTCAAGATGGTGTGCTGGTGCACTTGATTCAAGATGGTGTGTTGGTGCACTTGATTCAAGATGGTGTGTTGGTGCACAAGAATGTGTGCAAGCTTCAACGTCCTGTATTTTTGCACTAGGCTCATTAAGGGGAGACAGGCTGAATTTCAGTCTGTCTAGTGGTGTACAATGTTCTGTATGATATGGGTTTAGTTTCGTGTATCCTGTAGGACCTTCCCTAGGCTGATCCTCACAGCTTGATGTTGAAAACTGGACTGGATTTACCTGATCAAACTCTATATCCAATCCATCCCTAACTGACAAATAAGGGTCAGTGTTTGAATAGTCAGATTTCAGGGAAATTTGACTTGAATGATGAAATGATAAAGGAATGTTCCCATGGCAGAAATAGCTGTCTGAAATATTACTCACAAAATCTTCAGCATTGGTGCTGTACTCACAGTGTAATCCTTGATGGTCAGAATGCCATTTTGAAAGCTCAGATGTTTTGAAATCATTTAGTTGTGTTTTGGATTCAAGATTTTCTTGCATTGTGTGAACTGCAGACATTGGTGGTGACATTTCATTCAGGTCTTGAAATCCTGAGTCTGCCTGTGAATTGGATGATGATGTGGTAGAAGATTCTGGGTACTCTTTGTATATGTCTGAATAACACAGTCCAGAATCAGTTGGGGACTCAGATTGTTCTCTGTAGTATGTTGGGACAAAGCATGGAGCATCTATAGAGAGAGGTACACATGCTTCTCCAGATGCCCCAGGAGAGTTCTCTTGCATAGTGTAGAAATCTGTTTTATTCTCAACACATTCTTTGTCTGGTGGAAGAAATGCTTCAGAGTTGACCAGCTTTTCTGTGCTTGAATCCCACATTACAGTTTCATTGGAAAAGTTGGATGGACAGAAGCATATGTAATATTTTCTTTTTTCCACACTGTTTATTTTTATCACCTTACTAGCAAAAAATGCTTCATCTTCTGCCATTTCTTGTCGCCAAATTGCTTCCCCTTCTTCATCTGAGTGGTCAGGTTCATCTGAGTGGTCAGGTTCATCTGTGTGTTCAGGTTCATCTGTGTGGTCAGGTTCATCTGAGTGGTCAGGTTCATCTGAGTGGTCAGGTTCATCTGAGTGGTCAGGTTCATCTGAGTGGTCAGGTTCATCTGAGTGGTCAGGTTCATCTGTGTTTATGAGTGTATTAAGATGTGATTGAATCACATTGTCACAAATGGCATTATCTGGTGACTGATCAACATTGTCACAAATGGTGTTAAGGGCTAAATGATCCTCACTGTCACAAATGGTATTTTGTGATATAATGTCATCTGTCAGTAGATTGGCAGTTGTATTTCCTTCATCTTTCAGCACATGAACATTACCAGTGTCAGTTTGTTCAGCATTTGTTTCAGTTACTGTAACATAACCCAGATCAACATGTTCTGCTTTTAGAGAGATATCTAGATGTTCACCTTTATGTTCAACAGAGTGTGAGAACTGTTCAGATGCTGAAGGATATTGTTCACATAAAGGTGTATTAATCTCATGTCCAGTTGTCTCAACTTTAGAATTGTCCAGTACATCTTGTTGATTGCTTGCCTGACTTTGTTTCCTATTAGAGAAGATCTCTAATAATTTTCTGTCCTCTAAAAATGAATTCACTCTGTCAGCATCCATAAATTGTTCCCAGCTAAATCCACAGCATGACCAAGCATCAAGCAATGAAGTTAAATTCTGTGAAATACAATAAATTCTTTATTATTTTTATGCGTGTTAGATATTGAGTTAAAACTCTGTAGCAAAATAGAACAATTATAATCATGTGAAATAACACCTGATTTCATGTAAGATTAATGAATATTTCTAAGTCCTCTTAATTTTACAGTTAAATGGAAAATCTACTTTATAAAAAAATTATTTTATACTATTTTATATTTAACAAAATAAGTGCGAATATTTTAGAACATATTTTGATGGATATAAGCCTACATTTATTATAATACATACAACTCACTGATGGGGGAATAAAGGGCATACCATGAAAATATAGAATCTGTATCTAGAATTTAACAATTTTTCTTACCTTCATTTTATTTTCTTTTACAATTATAAAAATCTGGGCCAGTAATAAAGCGCAGTGGTCAGGCTCCAAGTTTTTAGACAACAGCTCAACACATTCCTTCAGAGGCAGAGAAGTTTCTAGAAGTGGGCAGACAATCTGGGCTAGGTACCTCCACAGCATCGGAATGTCTATCACTATGTCTGCAGCAAAGCTTAGTATCTCTGAGAAACTGGAATTAAAATGTTAGTGTTAATTGGGAATAAATAAAACTTAAATTATTACAATATTTGTGTACAAATATATAACTTAATAGTACAAAAAACTATCTGTCCCTAATAGATGATTGTTAAAATTAGCTTTACCCTTGAGTGAATTCATCCAGGGAGATAATTTTAATTTCCATTATCTGAAGGAAAAGTTGTCCAGTCTGTAGTCTTGCATCATTAGATTTCTCCATGACATGGTTTAAGATTGTAGTGACTACACGTTTACCATTTGTCTGACACAGGAGCTCCCTGATGCACTGTTGAGCCTCCTGAAGTTAAAAAAACAATAATAGAAATCAAAGAAGAATCAAAGTAAAGCTCATATTTTCATCTGTTTTAAAAAACATTGCATTTTGAAAACGATAAAATTTAAATTCATTCCTAATTCGTGATTTAAATGTATAGTTGTTTTAAACTTACAATGTGATCCCTGCAGTTTAAAAACTCATCAATGATATTCCTAGCCCGCAACTCTGCTTGTTCTTCCGTTAATGAAGGTGTTATTTTTGCTGATGATGATGGCTGGGGTTGTTCTTTAGCTGTGCCAACACTGGAACATTTGTCGTCAGAATCTGTCTTCACATCTTTGGAAAATTTTGTTTCCACTACACTATCATCATCAATGTCATCAAGCAAATCATATCTGCAAAAAAAAAAGCATAAACTAGTAACAGTAACAATACATGCTTTGTCATTATTGGCATCATCAAATATAATGGGAATCATTCACTGCTTATCTGTAAAATTAAGTGATAGTAGTAATAGTATGATTCGCCAACCTAACAATGGTTGCAAATCAGCCCTATGCTTTGGGTTAACTTAAGAAAACTGGACATATTTCAATGTAAAAAAGTATTATGGTGCTGTTAAAATCTGCGATTAATTTATTTCATGAGTAAAATATGAAAACACTATGTTTGACCTGTTTGAAGCTGTTTGTTTTTCTTGTGGTTTCTCATCTGTAGCCTGAAGATTTGGTAGTCTGAAATTGAAACCTCCTGGGGCCAGCCGAATGTTTTGATCCCTCGCCTTTTGTTATAGAAATGTTTTTTAAATATTAATAATAAACTATTATCATTTAGTGCAATAATTACTTGTATTATTAATTACAATGTAGTTGTCATTTTATTTATTTCATTAAATAATATTTTAAGAGCCAGAAAAATTTTACCTTAGAAATTTTGAACCTGGTCAGGTCAATTTTTTCAGTTTCTGGTTCATCCATCTTCTTTTCATCTTCCGATTCACTTTCCAAGTAAAATGCATTAGATAAAAATCCTGTTTGTTTCTTCTGCTCTTTAGTGACCTTCTTTTTGCCAGTGTTGTCCTGAGTCTGTACACTACCACTGCACTGTCTAGTTTGTTTTTTCTTTCCTTTAGATTTCACTTGTGACCAAGTTTGGCAGTTTTCTTTATCTTCCAACATTGGAGAAGCATTGCCCTGTTTTTTATTCTTATTTGAACATCCTGAAATATATTTAGATATATTATTAAAACATAAACTTCATCATTATACAAAAGAAATAATGGAACAGCACTAAATTCAAGTTTAAAACTTCACTAAAACTAAAATTTACATAAATAAAATACTCATACCTTCATTTGAAGTATGAACAGGGTTTCTAATTTCTCTAGATCTTTCTGATGGTTTGCTAGGAGTAGATGCCTGAGCTCTGGAGGGTGTGAAAAACCTTTTATCACTTTGTTGATTGAGGGGGACTGACTGAAGAACCTCTTTATTAGCCTGCTCTTCTTTAAATTCTTTATGTAGCTCTGCTAGGGTTTTAGGACCTGCCTGCTCTGCTCTTGGTTTCCATTTGTTCTGTGTTTGTTTTCATTAAACATTGTATTTAGTTTTCAAAAGAGGTTAACTAATACAAGAGAAAATAAAGATGTAGCTTACATAAACTAAAGTTACAGCTTTTCTATATTATAAAATTAGGTAGGCATTTTTTTTAACTCTAAAAACAATAATTTAGTTACATAAACAAGCCACTATGTACCTTTCTAAGATCAATTAAATCTTTCAAAGCAAACTTGAGCCTGGATGTGCTTTCCTCTGCAATTTGCTTTATTGTGGTAAAATATTTGTCTATATGAGCCTAGGGATTATTAAATGTTTTGAATTAGATTGTGTAACAGACATTTGACTTATTAAAAACAATTTTTTAATATTAACAGTGTAGCTACAACATGGGTATGAAAAATAAGCAGTTTCCTTCAGGCTTTTGTTTGGGTGGTGGAAGGGGAGGGGGAATAGTTCTCCTCAAACCACATCTACCCACGCTCTCCTGACAATATGAATAAATTAAATTTATATAGAAAATATGTGTTTGAACTGGTGTCTGCCCAGACAACCCTGGAAATTTTTGTGTATCTGCCCTGGGGAAAAATATCTGAAATTAACCCTGCACTGAAGGGACTCTGGTTGTAGCCTTACCTTAACTTTTGGCTTGTCAATGTGTTTCCCTACAGTAGAGATAAGCTTGCACAGAGAGAACATGGACTCGCTATCCCTTGATGACAGCAGACGTGAGATGCAGGAGTGAATGATGACCTCTGGTAGAATCCCTAGCTTGAACAGCTCACCAATAAAACTGAAGGAAATGAACAAAATTTTGTTTTTTTAAGAAAATAAATCTGTAATTTGTTGTCATCAAGCGGTGTGGTTTCTTTGAAATAGTAGTAGTAGATACAACAACTAGTAGATGGTTTCTTTGCAATAGTTCAGCCAAATTATTTTTAACAGGCCTACATCATTATCTGTATTTTAAAATTCTTTAAAAATTGCTTAACTTACCCAATGTTACCAAAATATTTTAATCGCCTAAGTTTCATTTGGTATAAAGTTGTTTCAATTTTCTCTGCTCTTGCAGGCTATCAGAAAATTATTAAAAATGTAAAATTAGAGAAAAATTCATAAACAGTTTTATACAAGGCTTAAAGTTCAAGTTACTTAAACTGAGATCCATTGTAAGCTCATTGTGACAGTTAGTAATGTTTAATATGCAAATAAAATAACACAGGTTGGGTCCTTGTATTTTCACAACTTCATTAACATCAACCGAAACTCATTTAAAGTCAAAAGTGTTTACAGAAAAACAAAACCTTACTGTATCATCTAGCATTTCTTCCATTATTCTGTTTTTTATTTTCTCTGGATCTTCAAAAATGTAGTTTTTATCTGCCTCAAACTCCTGTTGGCACTTTGTGACCAGTATAGCCCTGAATGTTGCCCTGTTTTGTGCCATGTTTGGGGGTGGCACAACCTGAAACTGCAGCAGCGTAAAACAGTTTTAGAGAGGGTTCTTATAGTCTTATACATTATTTTAATTATAAAACAATCACTTAATACCAAATTGTACAAATATACTACTTACCCCAAGCATGAACTGACAGAGAGAAGCATATGCCTGCACAAATTTTGTTTCGATAGTCACCTAGAAATGGAAATAAACATCAGTTAGCATACATCTATCAAGTAATTTATAATTTATAATTTTCAAGCTTAAAACTTAATAATAATCCTTCAATAATAAAAAAATTAATAGTTATTCTTCAATTCTTCACCTCACATGAATTAAGATTTAAGTTTTGATTTAGTCTTCCTATGTGTGATGCGCATATCTATCCAACAATTTATACCTTTTAAGCTTAAAACTCATCAACAATCCTTTAATAATAGCCATTCTTTAATTCTTCACCTCACATATATTATGATTACTTTTGATTCAGTCTTCCTATGTGTGACGCGCATATCTACCCAACAATTTATACCTTTCAAGCTTAAACTTAGACAATCCTTTAATAAAAGTCATTCTTTAACTCTTCACCTCACATAGCTTTTGATTAATTTTGATACAGTCTTCCTATGTGTGATGCGCAACTCACCTTGTCAAAGATAACATCCACCACTAGCTTCAAATCTTCAAATGTCTGAATGTCCAAAGATTTCATTTCTTCAGCCAGTTTTTTAAAGTTGCTTGGGGTCAATCGGTTCATTATAAATAGCACAGCAGCCTCTAAACTTTTTTTCTGTTTTAAAATAAATTTATAATATTGCACAGTTAAATATAATATGGAATGCACATAGCCAATCATCTTTTCTAAAATAATAATAAACACAAAAAACCACAGCATTCTCAAAATGACTTTTCATACACTGCATACAATGACAAATTACATCTTATTTCTCTAGTTTATTGCTCTGTAACACTAAGCAAGAAATGTGAACTCACCTTTTCAAGATCTTGATGTGAAGCTTTCCAAGGATTTTTACTAGTGTGTAGCAAATTTGCATCATCAGTTAGAGAGGCTCTTGTTAATATATGCTGAGGAGAGAATATATTAATATTTGTAAAGTAAGTATGAAACCAAAATGTATTATTTTTTATTTTAACAGTATTTTTTATTGTTTTGTTTTAAGATCTGAAGGTCTACTACTGAGAAAACTTCAGAATTGTTCTTGTTATGCATTAGTTGGGGGTATGTAATAATAAGGCAAGTTATAATAAAGTTATAAGGCAAGTTATTGCCGATAATACTAATGATGCAAAATGTCCTTGTGATTGTAAACTCAGAATATTTGAGACAGTTTTCAGAGCATAATTTATATTTACCTTGGTGTGTCCACGTGTGAAGCCTTGTGCGTAGTGTGTAAAATAATCTTCTGAAAATTGACCAGCTTCAATACCATCACAGGGTTTCAGAGGCTAAGAGGATATTTTAAAAATTAATCATCTTAATCCCTAGTTGATGATTTTAAAATAAGACACATAAGCAGGATTTACAGCAAAATTGAAGGGTCAATCTAGATAGTTTAATTCTTTGCCTTGAGTTCTGGGGGGGGGGGGGGGTTTCGACAATATAACACATAAAATTCAGATACTGCCTATGGACATATGAAACATTACCAAGAATGGTGCAGGGCTATGTCATAACTCCGGTGGTTTTCTTCCAGTGTGGGGTCATGGGGGTTGGTGTGGGATCAAGAGGGTCGTAAACTGACGTAAACAGATATAAGCTATAGGCCTATAGTCTTTTGCTATTCAATTATATGCCTAGATTTTGTTTTCAAAAGGATTGGAGACGTTCTGTTGAAATTCTATGACCCAACGTGTGGACGTCCATGTTTTTGTGCCATAAACAACAAGAGCACTTAGAGCACCCATGAATAAGTGGTACTTACCTCGTCTAGCATTAGATCTGGGTCATCACAACCAGCTGGTCGAATGCTGGACAACGGAGAGTGACGTAGCAGTAATAGAAAGGCTCTGTCGTATCGCATTCTTTGATCTGTAGATATAAGAAGGCAATCCAACGATAGTTTGTTTATGACCTTCAGGGTTATGCACATTTTTGTGACTATTTTCTTAGTTTCAACTGAGAGCAGAAATCACATAGGATATATATTAGGTTAGACCCATTTTTTGGAGGGGGGAGCTGAGTAAATGTTGGTGTTGTCCGAAATTTAGAACAG
This sequence comes from Physella acuta, assembly GCF_028476545.2. Lineage (NCBI taxonomy): Eukaryota > Metazoa > Mollusca > Gastropoda > Physidae > Physella > Physella acuta. The sequence goes on from NW_026732014.1 coordinate 126,252, forward strand.
TGTGCTGTGGGGTCATGCACGTGTTCACAGCATGACATGACCCGCATTGACTCGTGACCCTAGGCGCCGCTGGTCATCCAGCCTCTCCCCGACCCCCCCCCCCCCCCCCCTCCCTCCCCGCCAGCACTCGGTCAACTCACCTCAATATCCCACGTGGGAGTTTGTCTAGCCTTCACGGTTCACTGAACAACGGAACACAACGTGTGTAGCAGACCACTGAGAGTCGCAGTGTTGAATGAAAGGCTATTAACATGCACTTAGGTCTATATATGGGTTTTCATAAATTTGGTTTTGCAAATAAAATAATGGAATGAAATTTATGTAATGCTACTCTCTCACTTCAAAAGTAAAGTAGAGGATATGAAATGAGTTCTACCTGTGTCCGATAATGCCAAAATAATAAAAATTGTCTTTAAAAAAAAATAAGAAGTGTTCAATTACTAGTGGTAAAGTAAATATAAGTTGCTAAATGTCTTATATGGAACAGATTATAATTATAACTTTAATCAAAAAACTCCTCTGAGGAAGTCATGCAGGTTATATAAAAGCTATAAAAAAGAAAGCTTATAAAAGCTAGATCTATTTTTAACTAGAATCTTTACCCTAATTAATCAAGTTTTAAGTAGGTTAGGCTATATCAAAGCTAGATCTGTTTTACTAGTATTGTTAATTCGTTACCCTAATCAATCATAAGTCAAGCAAGCTATCAAAGCTTAGATTTATCATTACCCTAATTAAATATGGAAATGCATGAGTCAGAATAACAATCAAAGCCAGGGTTAGCCAGCATAATATTAGTGACATTAGCCTACGTTTGCTCTCTGCCTATGTAGCACTGTTTACCGTAGGTAATATTTTAACACAAAATATATTAAAATAGAATAGACAAAAGTACTATTAGGCTTATAATGCCCACTCTCAGTTTTTACAGTAAAGAAGTCTATAAATTATATACATGAAGTTTATAGAGCTAATACAAATGTTAATGATACGTCTAAAAGAATAATCAGATCTAATTATGTGGTAGCTCTCTAATCAGCAAATGAACAACAAGTAAAATCAAATATATCTTACCTTCTGTCGTGTTTTTGTGGATCATCTTATCGTGTGCCTGCTGGTGTCAACAAGAAAAATAAATGTGAGTTTGACGTCTGCTGCTTGTGGTCAGCAGGCTAACCAATAATCCACGGAACTAGACTGCACGCTTTAAATAACCCCCAAGCGTGCATGACGACCCATCGCTCGACCACCCCTCCTCCCCCTGACCAACAAAAAAATCATTACCCACCCATCCCCTGCCCGTGGTGTCCTATGGAAAGTGAAGATGAAAGAATCTTATCCAAGTATGTATACGCGTGCTATTATTAGCACGGATCGTACATGGCCTTGGGGGAAAGTCTTTCCGGGATATTGTTCTCATCCCCCCCCCCCCACCCATTTACATCCAGACTTCCCACTTTCAGTGAATGTGTCAAATCTTACATCAATCCTTAATATAAACAAACCTCCATTTTAAACAAGAAGGGATTCTTAGATCAGTGTTTCTTCCAGACTTTTTTCTCCGGGGGGGCACTTGAAAAAATTTTGGGGGGGGGGGGGGGGTAGACTTTCTTCGGGGGGGGGGGGGGAGGCGGTAGACTTTCTTCGGGGGGGGGGGGGGCGGACACTATTAAAAGTATATATTTTCTATATAAATTATATAAATTTCATTTCGTTCGGGGGGGGGGGGGGCGGTAGAATTTTTTCGGGGGGGGGGGGGGGATTGGTACCTTATTTTTTTAGGTTTGGCCTAAAATAAGGAATAAGGCACAGCAAACTAATGCATGTTTGTTGAATGTGATTTTTTTTTTCTTAACCCATAATATCCCAAGGTCTCAAATTTTTATAATTTTTTTGATATGGTTTAGCTTTTGGGCACTGAATGAAGGAATGACTATGGATTTTATTTTAAAATCAATACTTTTTTAAATATCGATTTTTTTTAAAAAAAGTCCCATAAATGAGACGCTAGCAACGAAAGGCCCCATGTACATTTATTGAAAAATAAAATCATTTATCACGAAATATGGCTAATCACGCGAAAAATTAAGCTGTATACTGATTTTGTATTGTTAGGCCAATGATTACAATGTTTAGGACAGCTAAAAATAATGATAATGATCAATTGGGTTAGCCATACCATGGTCTAAAATGCAGAAATTTTGTTCAAAAGTCTAGTTTTCTTTCAATCTGGCATCCATCAAAGTGAATAACGCTTGGAAATAAGTAAAACTGTGATTGGTACATCTAATTATACACACGTGATCACAAATATTGTTATTATTCATCGAAACTGTAATATAATTAAATATAGATAATTGATTTGGGGGGGGGGGGCGTACTTGAAATTTTCAGGGGGGGGACTTAAATTTCAGGGGCAGGGTGGACATTGGTAAAAGTATGTTTTGTATATAAATTCCATTTTGATCTAGGGGCAGAGCCCCGCCCCCCCCCCCCCACCCCTCTCCGAAATGATGCCTGAAAGAAACTCTGCCCTCAGTGAATTTGCAAAAGACGATCCGGTCCAGTCCCAGATGTCATCCAGCCATCCTCTTTTGTTACCCTCGCTATCCCCCCCCCCCCCCTCACAGGCGTACATTAGGACATCAGACATCTTATGTCTAGGGCACGGATCTGTTTCTGGGGGCTTGTATTGAGTGTTCATGGCTCTCATCCATGTATGCACCTCACTATGCGAACAGCTCTCAATCTAACACCAGGATTCTCCTTAAAAAGTTAACAAAGTAAAACTGGTATCGGGAACCTTTGGATGGGAATATTATTGGGGCATGACACTAGTACACAGCTAATTCACATTTCTGCTATGTGTAGCTTGAGCTCTTATATGAAGAGAGTTAACCAACCCCCTTGACTGAATCATTTCACCTCAATCGTGGCCATTTTTATTATTCTGGTTTGTTATAATTTTAATATCACGCGCTAGTAAATTTACAGCAATACTAAATTAGCTTGTATTCAATGGTATTAAATACTTCAGTAAGCGTAATTCTGAAAACTTAAAAATAAAATGTAAGTTTTTTCAATATTTGCAATTTTTTAATACAATAATATATAAGAAAATATAGCTCAAGGTCATAATTAAATATCTATAAATACTACTTAACACCCTAAAGTCAACAGTTAACAAAGTCAACAATTGTTTCACCATAATTAACCATTTAACATAAATATTTGCATCTGTGTTTCTCGCTAGTGTCCAATAAATGTGACGTTTGTGTAACAATCTGCATAAATATAGGTCAAGGTCATAATTAAATATCTATAAATAGTACTTTACACCCCAAAGTCAGCAGTTAACATAGTCAACAATTGTTTCACCATAAATAACCATTTAACATAAAAATTTGCATATGTGTTTCTCGCTAGTGTCAAATAAATGTGACTTTTGTGTAACAATCTACATGGGGCCATTCGTTGCTAGCGTCCCACTTATGGGACGCTTGTTGTACACTTGATATAACGAAGTAGTAAAAAAAATTGTTATTCTTAAATTTTTATCAGATAGAAATATGGTACTGCTACAAGTTTCAAATGTATTTTGCACTTAAAATGTTAATATTTTAGAAGATATGCATTTTCCTGTGCGCATGTTTTCTTTTTTCCGCCATTTTGACAAGTCCTGCAAATCCGGCACTATAACATTTTTCTAAATTATTTTTTTTTCACAAAACACACACAAATTCAATAGTCTAACCATTTTCAAATACAATGAAACATAATTTGTGTTTTAACTAGTTTTTAATAAATTTTAGCAATTTTTTTTACAAGCGTCCCATAAGTGGGACGCTAGCGGAGTATGGGTTAAACATAAAATTTGTCATGCATACAGAGGCGTAGCGACCCTTCCCGGCGCCCGGGGACAAACTTTTCATTTGCACCCCCCTCCCTCAAACTTTTCATTTGCAACCCCACCCTCAAACTTTCAATTTGGCGCCCCCCCCCCCCCTGAGGACATATGTCCCCGTCCCCCCCCGCCCTCCCCTCGCTACGCCTCTGCATGCATAAACACTTCATGCTTTTTAAAAATAGCCTATATTCTGTGAGAATATATTTTATTTATATTATAGGCCTATTTGGGGGGGGGGGGAGGGGGGCTGTATAAATGCTGTTTTTGCAACCATTAAATTTTTAAAAAAACGCGGTGATTTTTGCTTGAAGACTACTTTAACTAATTTATTGTTGTTCTTAAAAAAAAGAACGACGAAGTAAGTTTTGCTTAGTTTTGATTGTTGTCGGCAGTGTTTCTTCCAGGCATCTCTTCGGGGGGGGGGGGGGGGGGAAAGCACCTCTTCCCCCCCCCCCCCCTCGAACGAAATGGAATTTATATAGAAAACATATTTTTACCAGTGCCCCCCCCCCCGGGAAATTTAGTCCACCCCCGAACACAATCACAAGTGCCCCCCCCTCCCCCTCCCCCCTAGAAAAAAGTCTGAAATAAACCACTTGTCGGCAATGTCGATGACCACATCTTCATAAAATTCAAGTCTAGCTCGACTCGATAACAATGCGGCGTGCTGCTTACGTCAGCAGTTGTTGACGTCTACGCAGACTGGCGAGACGGAGCACGTGGGAGATAATGAGATGCAGACTCACAAGGTTAAAACATAGGCTCGCAGATTCAGTGACACGTCTGTGCTGGACCAAGCAATGGCGCTTAATGGAGAATGGTGTCAAAAGTTTGTCACGGGTTTTCCATTTCTTAGAACTCGGTACAAAGGCTGTCGTTGAAGCAAAACATAAACAATACACAATGTGGGACCGACAAGGTCGACAGATGAAAGGCCTACGGAAATATAAAAAAACAAAAACGAAAAAAACCACGAACCCCCTCCACACAGAGGCGTAGCGATGGGGGAGGGGGGGGGGTGGGTCGCAGGGGGTACATATGTCCCCGGGCGCCGACCTGAGGGGGCGCAAAATGGGTTGTAAAAACAAATTAAAATGTCGTTTTAGCTGCTATTTTGCATTATAAATAGTTTAGGGGGAGGGTGCAAATCGAAAGTTTGAGGGGGGGGGGGGGGGTGTGCAAATTAAAAATTTTCTCCCATGGGGGGGGGGGGGGCGCCAATTGAAAGTTTGTCCCCGGGCGCTGAGTCGCTACGCCTCTGCCTCCACACACTCACAAAACATACATTTCTTTTATAATTAGTTTTTCTACCAGGTATTCAAATTAATATGTAACAAAATTTGAGGCTGCTGTATTAATTAATTAATTATCGTATAGTAGGGCATTCATTTTATGTATTGTGATGATCAAAGTCGGATTATTATCAAAGGCGATAATGCTTTTACAATTCATAAATGTTACCAAAAGCCATCACCAATATTTATAAACGCTAAAAGTTTACATTTCTCAACAAGTAAATCAAAATAATTAAAAAATTCATCTGTGACTTTTTTCTGTGACCCTTTTTTT